>NW_022630642.1:23817-83189 GCF_010909765.2 Amblyraja radiata | reverse complement strand
TGGAGACCCTCGGGCTATCTTTAATCTGGCTTTGAGTTTGAGAAGGAACTGCAGATGCTGGAAAATCGAAGGTAGACAAAAATGCTGGAGAAACTCAGCGGGTGCAGCAGCATCTATGGAGCGAAGGAAATAGGCAACGTTTCGGGCCGAAACCCTTCTTCAGACATATAAGATTATATGAAATCTTATATAAGATTGTTAAGGGTTTGGTTGAAACATTTAAGATTGTTAAGGGCTTGGACACGCTAGAGGCAGGAAACATGTTCCCGATGTTGGGGGAGTCCAGAACCAGGGGCCACACACACACAGTTTAAGAATAAGGGGTAAGCCATTTAGAACGGAGACGAGGAAACACTTTTTCTCACAGAGAGTTGTGAGTCTGTGGAATTCTCTGCCTCAGAGGGCGGTGGAGGCCGGTTCTCTGGAGAGAATTATTTCAAGAGAGAGCTAGATAGAGCTCTTAAAGATAGCGAGAGAGAGTCAGGGGATTATGGGGAGAAGGCAGGAACGGGGTACTGATTGTGGGATGATCAGCCATGATCACATTGAATGGCGGTGCTGGCTCGAAGGGCCGAATGGCCTCTACTCCTGCACCTGTTGTCTATTGTCTCTGCCTCAGTTAAACCTCCTCGTATTAAACCAGGGGGTTCCCCGTGAGGGAGCGCCGCGCTGTGTGTGTGTGTGTGTGTGGGGGGGAGTGAGGGAGCGCCGCGCTGGGGGGGATCACTGACCCACTGACCCACTGACCCACTGACCGCTCGCTCCCTGCAGCCGATGGCCGGGAAGCCGGGGCCGGAGCGAGGACTCAGGGCATCAGAGCCGCTGCCGGACACCGCTGTTGCTGCTGCTGCTTCGGCCACGCACACGGCCAAGCACACGGCCACGCACAAGACCACGCACACGGACAAGGCCACGCACACGGACACGCAGGCACAGCGAGCCTGGGACAAGTTCATCCACTTCGTCCACAAACAGAAATCTCCCCACGGCCGGAGCCGCAAAGGGCCGACAAAGGGCTGCTTCAGAATGAGGATGGATCGCATCGGCTCCTTGAGCAGACTGGGGTGCTGAGACCCACAGGTCAGTGACACACACACACACACACACACACACACACACACACACACACACACACACACACACACACACCGACACACACACACACACACACACACACACACACACACACACACACACACAGACACACACACACACAGACACACACAGAGACACACACACAGACACACACACACAGACACACACACAGAGACATAGACACACACACACACACACGTGTACACGTACACACACAGAGACACACACACAGACACAGACACAGAGAGAGAGAGACAGACAGACACAGACACACAGAGAGAGAGAGACAGAGAGACACACACAGAGACACACACAGAGACACAGAGACACACAGGCACACACAGAGACACAGACAGGATACTTAAGGAAGTGGCTCCAGAAATCGTGGACACATTGGTGATAATTTTCCAATGTTCTATAGACTCAGGATCAGTTCCTGTGGATTGGAGGGTAGCTAATGTTATCCCACTTTTTAAGAAAGACTGGAGAGAGAGAACAGGGAATGATAGACCAGTTAGCCTGCCATCGGTGGTGGGGAAGATGCTGGAGTCAATTATAAAAGATGAAATAGCCGCACATTTGGATAGCAGTAACAGGATCGGTCCGAGTCAGCATGGATTTACGAAGGGAAAATCATGCTTGACTAATCTTCTGGAATTTTTTGAGGATGTAACTAGGAAAATGGACAAGGGGGAGCCTGTGGATGTAGTGTACCTGGACTTTCAGAAAGCATTTGATAAGGTCCCACATAGGGGATTAACGGGTCCCTTTCAGAATGGCAGGCAGTGACTAGTGGGGCAGCGCAAGGCTCAGTGCGGGGACCAGCAGTGACTAGTGGGGTACCACAAGGCTCAGTGCGGGGACCAGCAGTGACTAGTGGGGCAGCGCAAGGCTCAGTGCGGGGACCAGCAGTGACTAGTGGGGTACCGCAAGGCTCAGTGCGGGGACCAGCAGTGACTAGTGGGGCAGCGCAAGGCCCGGTGCGGGGACCAGCAGTGACTAGTGGGGCAGCGCAAGGCTCAGTGCGGGGACCAGCACTGACTAGTGGGGTACCGCAAGGCCCGGTGCGGGGACCAGCAGTGACTAGTGGGGTACCGCAAGGCCCGGTGCGGGGACCAGCAGTGACTAGTGGGGCAGCGCAAGGCCCGGTGCGGGGACCAGCAGTGACTAGTGGGGCAGCGCAAGGCCCGGTGCGGGGACCAGCAGTGACTAGTGGGGTACCGCAAGGCTCGGTGCGGGGACCAGCAGTGACTAGTGGGGCAGCGCAAGGCTCAGTGCGGGGACCAGTACTGACTAGTGGGGTACCGCAAGGCCCGGTGCGGGGACCAGCAATGACTAGTGGGGCAGCGCAAGGCTCAGTGCGGGGACCAGCACTGACTAGTGGGGTACCGCAAGGCCCGGTGCTGGGACCAGCAGTGACTAGTGGGGTACCGCAAGGCCCGGTGCGGGGACCAGCAGTGACTAGTGGGGCAGCGCAAGGCTCGGTGCGGGGACCAGCAGTGACTAGTGGGGTACCGCAAGGCCCGGTGCGGGGACCAGCAGTGACTAGTGGGGCAGCGCAAGGCTCAGTGCGGGGACCAGCAGTGACTAGTGGGGCAGCGCAAGGCTCAGTGCGGGGACCAGCAGTGACTAGTGGGGCAGCGCAAGGCCCGGTGCGGGGACCAGCAGTGACTAGTGGGGCAGCGCAAGGCCCGGTGCGGGGACCAGCAGTGACTAGTGGGGTACCGCAAGGCTCGGTGCGGGGACCAGCAGTGACTAGTGGGGTACCGCAAGGCCCGGTGCGGGGACCAGCAGTGACTAGTGGGGCAGCGCAAGGCTCAGTGCGGGGACCAGCAGTGACTAGTGGGGCAGCGCAAGGCTCGGTGCGGGGACCAGCAGTGACTAGTGGGGCAGCGCAAGGCCCGGTGCGGGGACCAGCAGTGACTAGTGGGGCAGCGCAAGGCTCGGTGCTGGGACCAGCAGTGACTAGTGGGGCAGCGCAAGGCCCGGTGCGGGGACCAGCAGTGACTAGTGGGGCAGCGCAAGGCTCAGTGCGGGGACCAGCAGTGACTAGTGGGGCAGCGCAAGGCTCAGTGCGGGGACCAGCAGTGACTAGTGGGGTACCGCAAGGCCCGGTACGGGGACCAGCAGTGACTAGTGGGGCAGCGCAAGGCTCAGTGCTGGGACCAGCAGTGACTAGTGGGGTACCGCAAGGCCCGGTGCGGGGACCAGCAGTGACTAGTGGGGTACCGCAAGGCCCGGTGCGGGGACCAGCAGTGACTAGTGGGGCAGCGCAAGGCTCGGTGCTGGGACCGCAGCTATTTACAATATACATCAATGATTTGGATGAAGGGATTCAAAGTAACATTAGCAAATTTGCAGGTGACACAGAGCTGGGTGGCCAGTGTGAACTGTGAGGAGGATGCTATGAGAATGCAGGGTGACTTGGACAGGTTGGGGAAGGTCTTATAGAAACGTACAAAATTCTTAAGGGGTTGGACAGGCTAGATGCAGGAAGATTGTTCCCGATGTTGGGGAAGTCCAGAACAAGGGGTCACAGTTTAAGGATAAGGGGGAAATCTTTTAGGACCGAGATGAGGAAAACATTTTTCACACAGAGAGTGGTGAATCTGTGGAATTCTCTGCCACAGAAGGTAGTTGAGGCCACAGTTCATTGGCTATATTTAAGAGGGAGTTAGATGTGGCCCTTGTGGCTAAAGGGATCAGGGGGTATGGAGAGAAGGCAGGGATGGGATACTGAGTTGGATGATCAACCATGATCATATTGAATGGCGGTGCAGGCTCGAAGGGCCGAATGGCCTCTACTCCTGCACCTATTGTCTATGTTTCTATAACAAGAGGAGTTGAGTCTAGGAGCAAAGAGGT
The DNA here is from genome assembly GCF_010909765.2 of Amblyraja radiata. Lineage (NCBI taxonomy): Eukaryota > Metazoa > Chordata > Chondrichthyes > Rajiformes > Rajidae > Amblyraja > Amblyraja radiata. Next base: position 79,229 of record NW_022630642.1, on the reverse strand, counting down.
CCTTCTGCAGTTGTCCAGGGCCCTGGTGAGACCACACCTGGAGTATTGTGTGCAGTTTTGGTCTCCAAATTCGAGGGAGGACATTCTTGCTATTGAGGGAGCCCAGCGTAGGTTCACCCTGGTTTAAGAATGTTTCTCTAAGATCCCCTCCAGTACAAAACCACCATCTGCAGTTCCTTTGTGTCGATGTTCCAACCTGAATATCCTCCCTATTTTTCTATCCCAGGTCCACACCCGCCCGGAAGAAGATGAAGCATGGAATACCTTCCAACGAACTTCAGTAGGAGCTTGCAGATCTAAGGAGACCCCTGGTGCCTTACCTGGACCAGATCGACACAAGGGAAATTAGAAAATAATGTGTTTTGTGTTTGTCGTCTTGGTGGCCCGTGCTGGATTAGTGCGGACTGCTGCTCGTTTTGTTATTTATGTACCAGTGCCCAACCACAATATTTGGGACAAAGCCCCCTCCTTTATTTATTTGCCTCTCTACCCCACAATTTGAGATTTGTAATAGAAGAAACTCACCTGTGGTTCGAGCGCACATTGTCCGATTTTAACAAAGGCCATTTTTACATATTTTGGTTTCACCATGTGGAAATTACAGCTGTGTTTATACGTAGTCCCCCCCCCCCCCCTATAATGTTTGGGACACTGCAATGTTGTGTCAATGAAAGTAGTCATGTCTGAAGAGGGGTTTCAGCCCGAAACGTTGCCTATTTCCTTTGCTCCATAGATGCTGCTGCACCCGCTGAGTTTAGAAACATAGAAACATAGAAAATAGGTGCAGGAGTCGAGGCCATTCGGCCCTTCGAGCCTGCACCATTCGCCATTCAATATGATCATGGCTGATCATCCAACTCAGTATCCCATCCCTGCCTTCTCTCCATACCCCCTGATCACTTTAGCCACATCTAACTCCCTCTTAAATATAGCCAATGAACTGTGTGGCCTCAACTACCTTCTGTGGCAGAGAATTCCACAGATTCACCACTCTCTGTGTGTGAAAAAAAATGTTTTTCTCATCTCGGTCCTAAAGGATTTCCCCCTTATCCTTAAACTGTGTGTGACCCCTAGTTCTGGACTTCCCCAACATCGGGAACAATCTTCCTGCATCTAGCCTGTCCAACCCCTTAAGAATTCTGTAAGTTTCTATAAGATCATCCCCTCAATCTTCTAAATTCTAGCGAGTACAAGCCGAGTCTATCCAGTCTTTCTTCATATGAAAGTCCTGACATCCCAGGAATCAGTCTGGTGAACCTTCTCTGCACTCCCTCTATGGCAAGAATGTCCTTCCTCAGATTAGGAGACCAAAACTGTACGCAATACTCCAGGTGTGGTCTCACCAAGACCCTGTACAACTGCAGTAGAATCTCCCTGCTCCTATACTCAAAAGTCCTGACATCCCAGGAATCAGGCTGGTGAACCTTCTCTGTACTCCCTCTATGGCAGAAGGGGGGGAGAGAGAGAAGGGGGGAGAGAGAAGGAGAAGGGGGAGAGAGAGAAGGGGGGAGAGAAGGTCTATCCAGTCTTGCCGTAGAATGAACCACCGACCGATAAGTTTTGAGGCATTTGTTTGAACTTGCGCAGATAGGATGTGTCTATACACTTCAGGATTCATTATGCTACTACCATCAGCAGTTGTATCATCAATGAAGATAAGTGAGCCAGTACCTTCAGCAGCCAGCCATACATGCCCAGGCCATAACACCCCCACCACAGATGAGGTGGTCTGCTTTGGATCTTGGGCAGTTCCTTCTCCCCTCCATACTTTGCTCTTGCCATCTCTCTGATATAAGTTAATCTTCATCTCATCTGTCCACAAGACCTTATTCCACAACTGTGGTTGCTCTTTAAGTACTTATTGGCAAACTGTAACCTGGCCACCCTATTTCTGCAGCTCACCAGTCCAGTGTAGCCTCTGTATTTCTGTTCATGAGGTCTTCTGCAGACAGTGGTCATTGACAAATCCACACCTGACTCCTGAAGAGTGTTTCTGATCTGCCGGACAGGTTTTTGGGGATTTTTCTTTAGTATAGAGAGAATTCTTCTGCCATCAGCTGTGGAAGTCTTCCTTGGTCCGCCAGTCCCTTTGCGATTAGTAAGCTGACCAATGCTCTCCAATGATGTTCCAAACAGTTGATTTTGGGTAAGCCTAAGGTTTGGTGATATCTCTAACAGGTTTATTCTTGTTCCTCAGCCTCACATAATGGCTTCTTTGACTTTCATTGGCACAACTTTAGTCCTCATGTTGATAAAACAGCAATAAAAGTTTCCAAAGGTGATGGAAAGGCTGGAGGAAAGACTAGGTGTTGAGAGCTCTCTTATACCTGCATTAAGGAGGCAATTAAACACACCTGGGCAATGCCAGACACCTGTGAAGCCATGTGTCCCAAACATTATGGTGCCCTGGAATGAGGGGACAATGTATAAACACAGCTGTAAACTCTACACGGTGAAACCAAAATGTATAACAATGGCCTTTAATAAAATCGGACAATGGGCACTTTAACCACATGGGATTTTTTTTTCAATTACAAATCTCAACTTGTGGAACAGAGACAAATAAATAAATGGTGGGTCTTTGTCCCAAACATTGTGGAGGCCACTGTCACCTATATTTATGGCTATTTAATAAATTCTTGCAATCACTGTGAACAAATCTCTCGTCTGTGTGTGTGTGTACGTGTGTGTGTGCGTGTGTACGTGTGTGTGTGCGTGTGTGCGTGTGTGTGTGTGTGTACATGTGTGTGTGCGTGTGTGTGCGTGTGTGTGTGTGTACGTGTGTGTGTGTGTGTGTGTGTGTGTGTGTGTGTGTGTGTGTGTGTGTGTGTGTACGTGTGTGTGTGTGTGTGTGTGTGTGTGTGTGTGTGTACGTGTGTGTGTGTGTGTGTGTGTGTGTGTACGTGTGTGTGTGTGTGTGTGTGTGTGTGTGTGTGTACGTGTGTGTGTGTGTGTGTGTGTGTGTGTGTGTGTGTGTGTGTGTGTGTGCGCGCGCGCGTATGGTATCAGGTTACGAACTGTCCAAGTTGGTGCCACTATAGACAGATAGCAGCACAATGAGGCCATTCGGCCCATCAAGTCTACTCCACCATTCAATCATGGCTGATCTATCTCTCCCTCCTAACCCCATTCTCCTGCCTTCTCCCCGTAACCCCTGACACCCGCACTAGAAACATAGAAATTAGGTGCAGGAGTAGAGGCCATTCGGCCCTTCGAGCCTGCACCGCCATTCAATATGATCATGGCTGATCATCCAACTCAGTATCCCGTCCCTGCCTTCTCTCCATACCCTCTGATCCCCTTAGCCACAAGGGCCACATCTAACTCCCTCTTAAATATAGCCAATGAACTGGCCTCGACTACCCTCTGTGGCAGAGAGTTCCAGAGATTCACCACTCTCTGTGTGAAAAAAGTTCTTCTCATCTCGGTTTTAAAGGATTTCCCCCTTATCCTTAAGCTGTGACCCCTTGTCCTGGACTTCCCCAACATCGGGAGCAATCTTCCTGCATCTAGCCTGTCCAACCCCTTAAGAATTTTATAAGTTTCTATAAGATCCCCTCTCAATCTCCTAAATTCTAGAGAGTATAAACCAAGTCTATCCAGTCTTTCTTCATAAGACAGTCCTGACATCCCAGGAATCAGTCTGGTGAACCTTCTCTGCACTCCCTCTATGGCAAGAATGTCTTTCCTCAGATTAGGAGACCAAAACTGTACGCAATACTCCAGGTGTGGTCTCACCAAGACCCTGTACAACTGCAGTAGAACCTCCCTGCTCCTATACTCAAATCCTTTTGCTATGAAAGCTAACATGGCTGATCATCCACAATCAGTTCCCCGTTCCTGCTTTCTCCCCATATCACTTGATTCCGTTAGCCCCCAAGAGCTAAATCTAACTCTCTCTAGCCTGTCCGATCTCTTTTAACCCCCGACATCCCAGCTAATTCTCTGCCACAGACGGCTGCTGAGGCCACAAGTCAGTGGATATATTTAAGGCAGAGATGGATAGATTCTTGATCAGGGAGAAGGCATGAGAATGGGGATAGGAGGGAGAGATAGATCTGCCTTGCAGCTTAAACCCCTCAAAGTTCTTAAGAAGGTAGACAAAAGTGCTGGAGAAACTCAGCGGGTGCAGCAGCATCTATGGAGCGAAGGGAATAGGCAACGTTTCGGGCCGAAACCCAAAGGAAATAGGCAACGTTTCGGGTCGAAACCCAAAGGGTTTCGGCCCGAAACGTTGCCTATTTCCTTCGCTCCATAGATGCTGCTGCACCCGCTGAGTTTCTCCAGCATTTTGGTCTCCCCTCGAAATTCCTTCCTTACATTGGTCCCAGTGAATGTAAAACACTGCCCACCTACAGCCGCTGCCCACCCAGACACTGCCCACCCAGACACTGCCCACCCAGACACTGCCCACCCAGCCACTGCCCACCCAGCCACTGCCCACCCAGACACTGCCCACCCAGACACTGCCCACCCAGACACTGCCCACCCAGACACTGCCCACCCAGCCACTGCCCACCCAGACACTGCCCACCCAGACAGGAGACAGAGGGAGACGTCGAGACAAAGCAACTTTATATAAAAGACCAAGCAAAATATCTCCAACATTTCTGCAACAATAACTCAAACGGAATCAAAATATATTTTTTACAAATTCACGCGTCCTTTCCCGGGCAGTTTGTGGGTGGCACGGGGTCCATACAATGGATGGGTTTGCTATCGAGGCCAAAGAGGGGGGGCAGTGGCCGGAGTGGGCAGTGGGTACAGTGGGCAGTGGCTGGAGTGGGCAGTGGGTACAGTGGGCAGTGGCTGGAGTGGGCAGTGGGTACAGTGGGCAGTGGCTGGAGTGGGCAGTGGCCGGAGTGGGCAGTGGCCGGAGTGGGCAGTGGCTGGAGTGGGCAGTGGCTGGAGTGGGCAGTGGCTGGAGTGGGCAGTGGCTGGAGTGGGCAGTGGGTACAGTGGGCAGTGGCTGGAGTGGGCAGTGGCCGGAGTGGGCAGTGGCCAGAGTGGACAGTGAGCAGTGGCTGGGGTGGGTAAAGGCTACAGTGGGCAGTGGCTGGAGTGGGCAGTGGCTGGAGTGGGCAGTGGCTGGGGTGGGCAGTGGCTGGAGTGGGCAGTGGCTGGAGTGGGCAGTGGACAGTGGCCAGAGTGGACAGTGGGCAGTGGCTGGGGTGGGCAGTGGGCAATGGCTGGAGTGGACAGTGGCCAGAGTGGACAGTGGGCAGTGGCTGGGGTGGGTAAAGGCTACAGTGGGCAAAGGCTACAGTGGGCAGTGGCTGGAGTGGGCAGTGGCTGGAGTGGGCAGTGGGTACAGTGGGCAGTGGCCGGAGTGGGCAGTGTCTACAGTGGGCAGTGGCCGGTGTGGGCATTGGCTGGAGTGGGCAGTGGGCAGTAGCCACAGTGGGCAGTGGCCGGAGTGGGCAGTGTCTACAGTGGGCAGTGGCCAGAGTGGGCAGTGGCTGTAGAGGGAAGTGGCTACAGTGGGCAGTGGCCGGTGTGGGCATTGGCTTGAGTGGGCAGTGGGCAGTAGCTACAGTGGGCAGTGGCCGGAGTGGATGGAGACACTAACTGCCCACTGGGTCAGGGTGCTTCGGGGTAGAGGCTACAGGGGGCACTGGCCAGAGTGGGCAGTGACTGTAGAGGGAAGTGGCTACAGTGGGCAGTGGCCGGTGTGGTCAGTGGCCGGAGTGGGCAGTGTCTACAGTGGGCAGTGGCCGGAGTGGATGGAGACACTAACTGCCCACTGGGTCAGGGTGCTTCGGGAACGACAGTGGTGGCTGTCCGCAGGGGATAGGAGGAGATGGATCGGGCCGAGTGGCCACGGATGCGGAAGGTCAACGAACTCTTGACCAACCTGCGGAAGTTCTCCCCCACAAAGTAGTAGAGGAGGGGGTTGAGGCAGCTATTGGCCGCGGCCAGGCACAGTGTGGCCACGATGGCCTTGTGGACCAGCAGTGTTTGATGTTGACACTGTCGGCCTTGAGCCATGAGGTGGAGGTGGACAGTCCGGGCCACATGGTAGGGGAGGAAGCAGAAGAGGAAGGAGGAGAGGACAATTAAGATCATGGAGATGGGTTTGCGGGAGGAACGAGCTGACCTCTGCAGCTGGTAGTTGGGTGACCAGAGGCGCACCACGATACGGCCATAACAAGCCACGATGGTCAGGAACGGCAGCAGGAATCCCAGGACCAAGGCCATGTAATTCATCTTCAGGATCTGACCCCAAGACATGGAGTGGGGTTCGAAGCAACGCATCCTCCCTTGCCGCATGTGGGGTGAGGCTCGCAGGAAGGGGGCCGAACTCAGGCCGACAAACAGCCAGATGCCCAGGCAGGCGGCCCAAGCTCGCCGGACGCTGACCAGAGTCTTGGCTCGGACCGGGTGCAGGATGGCCACGTAGCGGAAGACACTGAGAGCGGTCAGGAAGTAAATGCTGGCGTACAGGTTGAGGTAGAAGGCGTAGGTGCTGAGTCGGCACAGGAAGGTGCCCAGTGTCCAGTGGTTTTGCCAGTAGTAGGCGATGCGGTAAGGCAGGGTCAGGTTGAAGAACAGGTCGGACATGGCCATGTTGGTCATGAAGATGGTGCTGGCGGTCTTGCGCCTGGTCAGCCCCACAAACACGTAGAGAGCGGCCGTATTACACACCAGGCCCACCGCCAGAACCACACTGTACACCCCCACAAACACCGGCCTCTTGTACTCATCTATACGGCAACTGTTTGTCCAGTTGTGGCCACCAAGCATTGTCCAGTCCATACCCCACCTGGGGGGGAGAGAGGGGAGAGAGGTCAGTGGAGTGGGGGGGGGGGGGGGGGGAGAGAGAGAGGGGGGGGGGGAGAGAGAGGGGGGAGAGGTCAGTGGAGGGGGGGGAGAGAGGGGGGAGAGGTCAGTGGAGAGAGGAGGGGGGGGGGAGAGAGAGGGGGAGAGAGGAGAGGGGGGAGAGAGAGAGACAGAGAGGGGGAGAGAGAGATGAGAGGGGTAGAGAGAGAGAGAGGGGGCAGAGAGGGGGGAGAGAGAGAGAGGGGGGGAAGAGGGGGGAGAGAGAGAGGGGGGAAGAGGGGGGAGAGAGAGAGGGGGGGAAAGAGAGAGAGAGGGAGAGAGAGAGAGAGAGGGAGAGAGAGAGAGAGAGAGGGGAAGAGGGGGAGAGAGAGAGGGGGAGAGAGGGGGGAGAGAGAGGGGAGAGGAGAGGGAGAGAGAGAGAGGGGGGGGGGAGAGGGGGTGAGAGAGAGAGAGAGGGGGCAGAGGGGGTGTAGAGGGTAACGGTGATGTCTCTGACGGTCGATGAAGCTCGGATGGAGCCCAGGAAGAGACGGGGGGGGGGGGGAGAGATCCCGTGGGGGGAAACGACCTGACTATCTCCACCTCCTCTCCCCCCCCCCCTCGGGATCTCTCCCCCCCCCCCCCCCCCCCCCCCCCCCCCCCCCCCCTTAGGGCTAGCAGAGTCAGGGGATATGGAGAGAAGGCAGGTACAGGATACTGAGTTGGATGATCAGCCATGATCATATTGAATGGCGGTGCTGGCTCGAGGGGCCGAATGGCCTCTACTCCTGCACCTATTGTCCGCTTGGAGTGCATACTGTCGTTGTGTCCTTGGGCAAGACACTTCACCCACCTTTGCCTGTGTGTGAATGTGTGTGAGTGATTGGTGGTGGTCGGAGGGGCCGTAGGCGCAGATTGGCAGCCACGCTTCCGTCAGTCTGCCCCAGGGCAGCTGTGGCTACAGAAGTAGCTTACCACCACCGAGTGTGACTGAGGAGTGAATGAATAATGCGAGGTAAAGCGCCTTGAGTATTAGAAAGGCGCTATATAAATCCCATCCATTATTATTACTATTCTTCTAGCCCCCAACTCCTGACACTGACTGCACCCCCCCCCCCCCCCCCCCCCCACTGATATTGAGACAATTCCCGGGGTGGGGGGGGGGGGGAGAGAATAAGAGGCGACCCTTCGGCCCCGCGATCTCGAACTAAACACTAGATGTAGCGTCTAGATGTAACACTAGATAAAGTTTCCTCTCCAGCGCTGGGCGGGGGGGGGGGGGGGGGGGGGCAGGTGTTGGGTGGGTTTGGGGGGGGTTTACCGGGGGGGGGGGGGAGAGCAACTTACCTGGCGGGCAGGTGTAGGGGGTTTTGGGGGGGGGTCGGACACACAGGCGGCTCCAGCCCCCGGGACACAAACCCCGCGGTCAACACATCGCCGCCGGCCCCGCGGAGACTGAGACTGAAACTGTGGGCGGCGGAGGAAGCGCATCAGAGGCACAGAGAGAGAGGGGGGTGGAGGTGGGGGGGAGAGAGAGAGAAGGGGGGAGAGAGGGGGAGAGAGAGAGAAGGAGAGAAGCGCATCACACACACACAGAGAGAGAGGGAAGGGGAGGGAGAGGGAGAGGAAGAGAGGGAGAGACAGAAGGAGAGAAGAGAGAGAGAGAGGGAGAGGGGGGTAGAGAGGGAGAAAGAGAGGGGGAGAGAAGAGAGGAAAGAGAAGAGAGGGGAGAGAAGCGAGAGAGAGAGAGTGGTGGGGGGAGAAAAGGAGAGAGACAAGAGAAGGGAGAGAGAGATAGAGGGGAGAGAGAGAGAAAGAGAGGGGGGAGAGAGAGATGGGGGGCGGGAGAGAGATAGAGGGGGGGGAGAGATAGAGGGGGGGGTGAGGGACAGAGGGCAGGAGGGTGAAGGGGTGGAGATGGCGGCTCCTTCATTGAAAGACTCAGCGGGTCGGGCAGCATCTGTGGAGAGAAGGAATGGTGAGGGGAGAGGGGAGAGGGGGGTAGGCTAGAGAGGAGGGGGCAAGAGAGGGGACTGTGGGTGCTGTCTGTGTGGAGTTTGCACGTTCTCCCTGTGACCGCGTGGGTTTTCTCCGGGCGCTCCGGTCTCCTCCCACATCCCAAAGACGTGCGGGGTTTTTGAGGTTAATTGGCTTCTGTAAACTGTCCCCTGTGTGTGTGTGTGTGTGTGTGTGTAGGATAGTATTAGTGTGTGTGTGTGTAGGATAGTATTAGTGTGCGGGGATCGCTGGTCGGCATGGACTCGATGGGCCGAAGGGCCTGTTTCTGCGCTGTATCTCTGAAGCCTAACAGTAAAAGTGGAAAGAAGTGAAAAGTCGGGGGGGGGAGTCTGGGAGCTGCGGAGACCCCCCAGGCCACTGACCACACTCACTGACCGGTGGTCAGTTGCTGCGGCCAGTCCAGGGGCGATCCACCGACAGGCTGGACACGGTGCGGAAACAGGCCCTTCGGCCCATCTTGTCCACACCGGCCAACATGCCCCATATACACTGGTCCCACCTGCCCGCGTCTGGTCCATATCCCTCCAAACCTGTCCTATCCATGTACCTGTCCAACTGTTTCTTAAATGTTGGGATAGTCCCAGCCTCAACTACCTCCTCCGGCAGCTCGTTCCATACACCCACCACCCTCTGTGTGGAAAAGTTGCCCCTCAGATTCCTATTAAATCTTTCCCCCTTCACCTTGAACCTGTGTCCTCTGGTCCTCGATTCCCCTACTCTAGGCAAGAGACTCTGTGATCTATTCCTCTCATGATTTTGTACACCTCTATAAGATATCCCCTCATCCTCCTGCGCCCCAAGGAATAAAGTCCTAGCCTGCTTAACTGTCAGAAAAAGGGAAACATAGACAATAGGTGCAGGAGTAGAGGCCATTCGGCCCTTCGAGCCTGCACCATTCGCCATTCAATATGATCATGGCTGATCATCCAACTCAGTATCCTGTACCTGCCTTCTCTCCATACCCCCTGATCCCTTTAGCCACATCTAACTCCCTCTTATATATAACCAATGAACTGTGGCCTCAACTACCTTCTGTGGCAGAGAATTCCACAGAATCACCGCTCTCTGTGTGAAAAATGTTTTTCTCATCTCGGTCCTAAAGGATTTCCCCCTTATCCTTAAACTGTGTGTGTGGCCCCTTGTCCTGGACTTCCCCAACATCGGGAGCAATCTCCCTGCATAGAACGTACTAGAATTTAGAAGATTGAGGGGGGGATCTAATAGAAACTTACAAAATTCTTAAGGGGTTGGACAGGCTAGATGCAGGAAGATTGTTCCCGATGTTGGGGAAGTCCAGGACAAGGGGCCGCAGTTTAAGGATAAGGGGGAAATCCTTTAGGACCGAGATGAGGAAAACATTTGTTTTCACACACAGAGAGCGGTGAATCTGTGGAATTCTCTGCCACAGAAGGTAGTTGAGGCCACACAGTTCATTGGCTATATTTAGGAGGGAGTTAGATGTGGCCCTTGTGGCTAAAGGGATCAGGGGGTATGGAGAGAAGGCAGGGATGGGATAATAATAATAATGATGGATGGGATTTATATAGCGCCTTTCTAATACTCAAGACGCTTTACATCGCATTATTCATTCACTCCTCAGTCACACTCGGTGGTGGTAAGCTACTTCTGTAGCCACAGCTGCCCTGGGGCAGACTGACGGAAGCGTGGCTGCCAATCTGCGCCTACGGCCCCTCCGACCACCACCAATCACTCACACACATTCACACACATTCACACACAGGCAAAGGTGGGTGAAGTGTCTTGCCCAAGGACACAACGACAGTATGCACTCCAAGCGGGATTCGAACCGGCTACCTTCCGGTCGCCAGCCGAACACTCAGCCCATTGTGCCATCTGTCGTCCCAATATAAGGATACTGAGTTGGATGATCAGCCATGATCATATTGAATGGCGAATGGTGCAGGCTCGAAGGGCCGAATGGCCTCTACTCCTGCACCTATTATCTATGTTTCTCTCATATGACAATAGAAATGACTAATTATATTTTATCGTTAACCAGGGCATTGAAGGATGTACAATAGAACCACGGTGTCTAAAATTGGACCTGGTGCTTGTGCAATGATCAGGAATTGGATGGGGACGAGACTGGACATTACCAGGTCCGTCTAACGGGAAGGGCATTACCACGTCCGTCTAACAACCCCAACCTCAGCAAAGGTGCAGGGCAGGCACGCGTGGGCTGACTTTCACCACTGTAAGATTGGGACAGGAAGTAGGGGAAAGAACAGCCACTGCCATATAGCCTCTGTTGTTCCCTATAGGAGGGTGGTCCATGATCTAAAGGGCCTGTCCCACTGTACGAGCTAATTCAAGAGCTCTCCCGAGTTTCCCCTGATTCGAACTCGGGAGAATTACGGTAATGGCCGCTCGTAGGTACTAAGGGGGAGGGGCTCTCGTGGACATTTTTCAACATGTCGAAAAATCTTCACGAGCTGACTGCGTTTCCCCGCGTACCCGCCGTCAGCGTTACGAGCCGCTAAGAGGCGTCCCCGAGCTCCGACATACATTCTACACGCTTACCACCAGTTTGATTTTCTTTTTACACCCTCTAGTCACCTCACGTAGACAAAAATCTTGGAGAAACTCAGCGGGTGCAGCAGCATCTATGGAGCGAAGGAAATAGGCAACGTTTCGGGCCGAAACCCTTCTTCACCTCGTACAGTGGGACAGCCCCTTTGCAGAGGGAGCTGGATCTTTAGCTAATTCCACCACCCAGACTTTTATGTTCTTGGTCCTCCAAAATATTCCAAATGGAATTTAAACTGTGGAGGTGGTGGAGGGAGGGCTTAAGCCAGAAAGGGTTATTGGGAAGAAAGAGCTACTTTAAATGTAGTTGCATCTGGTTGGGTAACTATAGTTGGGTGGAGATTATTCCATGCTTTAATTGTGTGTGCGGGGGAAGAACGAATTGCTGTACACATCTGTCTTTGTAGCTGGGATCACAAATTGGATCGAATGCCCTCGTCTGCTCCTAATTGGTTTGGGTTTGGTGTAGGCCTTGTAGTCTATGTCGAGCTGACCATTTAACATTTGGTAAAAACGTTAAGGCCAAACGGTGAGCTTCACGTGTGTGTGTCTTGGAGAGGGTTCCATCCACCCCAGACCAGAGAATTCAGAAGTTTGGTGACACTCGCTTCTCTCTCATAGGTGTTAGTAACAAATCGAGCTGCCTGTCTTTGGACACGTTGGATGGAAGAAATGTTTTGTATTTGTGTATGGGTCCCCATGCTGCAACTGCGTAGTCCAAATGAGGTCTAACCAGGGTGAAGTATAGCTTCTCCTTGACAGAAGCTGAACAATGATGAAAGTTGCGCCTCAGGAAGTTTAGGACACCTGTTGCTTTCACCGTTGCCTGATGAGTCTGACCATTCCAACACAGATCATTCTGCAATTTGATGCCAAGATACTTGGTTTGTTTGGATGGATGGATGTACGGCAATAGTTTGTTTGAAGGAATATATGGAATGATTATCCAGTATGGATGTATTGAACTGCTGATCGCTGTATTGAAATACCTGAGCCTTTCTTATAGAAACATAGACAATAGGTGCAGGAGTAGAGGCCATTCAGCCCTTCGAGCCTGCACCGCCATTCAATATGATCATGGCTGATCATCCAACTCAGTATCCCATCCCTGCCTTCTCTCCATACCCCCTGATCCCTTTAGCCACAAGGGCCACATCGAACTCCCTCTTAAATATCGCCAATGAACTGTGTGGCCTCAACTACCTTCTGTGGCAGAGAATTCCAGATTCACCACTCTCTGTGTGTGAAAAAAAATGTTTTTCTCATCTCGGTCCTAAAAGACTTCCCCCTTATCCTTAAACTGTGTGTGGCCCCTTGTTCTGGACTTCCCCAACATCGGGAACAATCTTCCTGCATCTAGCCTGTCCAACCCCTTAAGAATTTTGTACGTTTCTATAAGATCCCCCCCTCAATCTTCTAAATTCCAGCGAGTACAAGCCGAGTCTATCCAGTCTTTCTTCATATGAAAGTCCTGACATCCCAGGAATCAGTCTGGTGAACCTTCTCTGCACTCCCTCTATGGCAATAATGTCCTTCCTCAGATTTGGAGACCAAAACTGTACGCAATACTCCAGGTGTGGTCTCACCAAGACCCTGTACAACTGCAGTAGAACCTCCCTGCTCCTATACTCAAACCGTTTGCTATGAAAGCTAGCATACCATTCGCTTTCTTCTCTGCCTGCTGCACCTGCATGCCTACTTTCAATGACTGGTGTACCATGACACCCAGGTCTCGCTGCATCTCCCCTTTTCCTAGTCGGCCACCATTTAGATAATAGTCTGCTTTCCTGTTTTTGCAGTAGAACCTCCCTGCTCTTATACTCAAATCCTTTTGCTATGAATGCTCCTATACTCAAATCCTTTTGCTATGAATGCTAACATACCATATGCCCTCAGGGAGGGCCGCAATTGTTATCAAATTGATAAAAAGGAGGGAATGAAAGAGTTAATGACTATTATGGGTTGCTGTCATGTTTAAGCTATCCCGTTGTAAAAATGCAATTGCTACTGGGGACATTTGGCCAAATTTCATGGCAAGGTTTTTATAAGAAAGCTGAATCATTTCATCAGATAAGAAGGGGTCAGCGGAGGATTACTAGTGCCTTTGGAATCCCTGGCTTTTGGCAAAGAGCGAAAAACAACCCCATATTTGGAAGGGTTTCAGCCCCAAAACGTTGCCTATTTCCTTCGCTCCATAGATGCTGCCTCACCCGCTGAGTTTCTCCAGCATTTGTGTCTACCGTCCATATTTGGAGGTGGCTGATGCTTCCTGAGACACTTCCTCATGCAATTGATATTGAGTCTGGGGGTATATTAATCCCGGGTTTCTGGTATTTCTGTGTGTGTGTGTTGCGGGAGAACTCAGACGTAACTCTGCTGCCTCTGGGTCTCTAGAACCACACCCGTCAGACGTTAAAATTAAAGGTTGGATGGTCTCAACTTTTCTTTTTCTGTTTCTAAGTGAACTTTTTCACTGTCGTGGGGTAGACAGACCCCCCCCTCACCTCCCCCTCCCCCCGATAACTGAGCTGACCAGCAACAGATGCTGAACTGAAGAAGGGTCTCGACACGACACGAAACATGGCCCATTCCTTCTCTCCAGAGATGCTGCCCGAGTTACTCCAGCATTTAGTGTCCATCTTTGACCAACAACACACAGCTAGCTCCCTGAACATTATGTTCATTTTATTTCAAATATTTCAGAACGAAATTACATCTATTTACTATCAGTCCAGGTCTGAGTGTGCATGGACCTGAGTGTGTCCTGAGTGTGTGTGTGTGTGAGTGTAAGTGTGGGAGTGTCGTGTGTGTGTGTGTGTGCACGTGTGTGACTGAGTGTGTCTGTGTGAGACTGAGAGTGAGTGTGTGTGTATGTGTGTGTGTATGTGTGTGAGTGTGCGTGCGTGTGTGTGAATATGTGTGTGAGTGTGTGTGAGACTGAGAGTGAGTGTGTGTGTGTGTGTGAGTGTGTGTGTGTGTGAATATGTGCGTGCGTGTGTGCGCGTGAATATGTGTGTATGTGTGTGAGACTGAGAGTGAGTGTGTGTGTATGTGCGTGTGTGTGTGTATGTGTGTGTGTGAGTGTGTGTGAGACTGAGAGTGAGTGTGTGTGTATGTGTGTGTGTGTGTGTGTGAATGTGTGTGTGTATGTGTGTGAATATGTGTGTATGTGCGTGCGCGTGTGTGTGTGTATGTACGCGTGTGTGTGTGTATAAAATGCACACGAGTGCCTGCCATCATGTCTGTGGGGAAGACGGCATTCGACATGATAAGACATTGTGTCTGCCACCCCTACAAGGGGCCTCGTCTGCCCCTGAGGGGAAGGGCAAGGGTCACTGCATCGGTCACTGCGCACGGGCAGTTCAGAAGAAGTCCACGTCTTCTGGAGCGTCCAGGTCTCTGTACTCCACAATATTCCTGGGATCGCCACGCAACATCCTGGAAACAAAGCGAGAGAATATGGTCAGCGGGTGGGAGCCGTGGAACAAGATGAGCTCAGCCCTGGTTATTCAGGAACCATAGAATCTTATAGCGTGGAAAGAAGCCCTTTGGCCCAACTTGCCCCATACCGACCAACATGTCTGAAGAAAGGCCTCCACCCGAAACGTTACCCATCCCTTCTCTCCAGAGATGCTGCCAGTCCCGCTGAGTTACTCCAGCTTCGGTTTAAACCAGCATCTGCAGTTCCTTCCCACACTCGTGTCATTTACAGTTGGGTTTATAGTCACGTGTGTCGGGGTACAGTGAGAAGCTTTTGTTGCGGGCTACACCAGCTAGCAATACATGATTACAATCGAGCCATTCACGCACATACACATACACACAGATAAATGATTTGCTGTAATTGAGGTGACCAGAACTGTAGGCGACAGTACACATGCAGTCTGGCTAAAGTCCTACAATGGTGCAATGTGTCTCCCCTACTCTTATACACAGTGTACAACTCTTATACACAGTGTAGATAGATAGATAGATAGATAGATAGATATAATTTATTGCCACACAGCCAGGCTGGTGGAAATTTGGGTTGTCTGCAGCGGTACAACAACAAAGAACACACAACCACAATAAAACTGTAACACAAACATCCACCACAGCATTCATCACTGTGGTGGAAGGCACAAAATGTGGCCAGTCCTCCTCCATTTCCCCCCCGTGGTCAGGACCAGAGTCCAGAGTCAGTCCAGGATCGGCTCTTCCTCACCGGAGACCGCGGCTTTAAGTTGTTGTAGGCCGCAGGCCGGCGGTCAAGATTTAAAGTCCCCGCCGCAGCCAGAAGCACCGTAGACTGCAGGGCCGGTGGTCGAAGCTCCCCTCCAGGGGTGATGGTAAGTCCATGCCGGACCCGCGGTAGAAGTTGGCCGCGGGCCGGCAGTGAAGGCTTCTTCTTCCCCCGGGTCCCCAACGTGAGATCCCGGGCTGTAGACGCCGCACCAGCTGGAGCTCTGCAGACCGCGGCTTCAGGCTGCGACTTCAGGCTGCCGGCTGCCCCGGGCCAACGAAACGGAGTGCTCCCCTCCAGCGAGCCCCAGCGAGGGCTCACCCGCTCCACGCCGAGAGTCCACGCTGCGCCCGCCGCTGAAGCCCCGGGCGCGTCTCCGGGAAAGGACGCGCCGATCCTTGATGTTAGTCCACGGGGGAGGCGACCTGGAAAAACTCGCCTCTCCATGGAGGAGGCGACCAAAGCGGTTTCCCCCTCACCCCCCCACACCACCCCCCACACAAAACACACAAAGAAACATCAAACACAGACTTTAAAACATACTAAAAAAACAAAAAAAGTTGAAAAACTGACGAGCTGCTTGACATGGCTGCTGCCAGAGCAGCGCAGCGCCCCCTACAACTCTTATACACAGTGTACAAATCTTATACACAGTGTACAACTCTTATACACAGTGTACAGCTCTTATACACAGTAGACAACTCTTATACACAGTGTACAGCTCTTATACACAGTGTACACAGTGTAACACAGTATACAACTCGTATACAGTGTACAACCCTTATACACAGTGTACAACTCTTATACACAGTGTACAGCTCTTATACACAGTGTACAGCTCTTATACACAGTGTACACAGTGTAACACAGTATACAACTCGTATACACAGTGTACAACCCTTATACACAGTGTACAACTCTTATACACAGTGTACAGCTCTTATACACAGTGTACAGCTCTTATACACAGTATACAACTCGTATACACAGTGTACAACCCTTATACAGTGTACAACTCTTATACAGTGTACAACTCTTATACACAGTGTACAGCTCTTATACACAGTGTACACAGTGTAACACAGTATACAGCTCTTATACATAGTGTACACAGTGTAACACAGTATACAACTCGTATACACAGTGTACAACCCTTATACACAGTGTACAGCTCTTATACACAGTGTACAACTCTTATACACAGTGTACAGCTCTTATACACAGTGTACAACCCTTATACACAGTGTACAACCCTTATACACAGTGTACAACCCTTATACACAGTGTACAACTCTTATACACAGTGTACAACTCTTATACACAGTGTACAACTCTTATACACAGTGTACAAATCTTATACACAGTGTACAACTCGTATACACAGTGTACAACTCTTATACACAGTGTACAACCCTTATACACAGTGTACAACTCTTATACAGTGTACAACTCTTATACACAGTGTACAAATCCTATACACAGTGTAACACAGTGTACAACTCTTATACACAGTGTACAACTCTTATACACAGTGTACAACCCTTATACACAGTGTACAACCCTTATACACAGTGTACAAATCTTATACAGTGTACAACCCTTATACACAGTGTACAACTCTTATACACAGTGTACAACTCTTATACACAGTGTACAACTCTTATACACAGTGTACAACTCTTATACACAGTGTACAACCCTTATACACAGTGTACAAATCTTATACACAGTGTACAACTCTTATACACAGTGTACAACTCTTATACACAGTGTACAACTCTTATACACAGTGTACAACCCTTATACAAAGTGTACAACTCTTATACACAGTGTACAAATCTTATACACAGTGTACAACTCTTATACACAGTGTACAACCCTTATACACAGTGTACAACTCTTATACAGTGTATAACTCTTATACACAGTAGACAACTCTCATACACTCTGACATACAACATGATTTGAGAGTTTCAATGAATAGAGATCACAATCACATCTGCAGCTCATATCTCAGTGTTGCATCACAACTCCACAACAGTTTCAGCAGCAAACTTCCTCTTTAAAATGAAGTGATAATGGGGAGGAAAAGGCCAGCCTGCAGACTGATAAAACATGATTACACAAGGCTCTGATGTTAAACCCCTTCACACTGCCCACTTCTCTGCCCCTTGCTGAGTACTTACTGCAGTTCTTGTTATAAATACAGTGTTTAATATAGGTGAGAGACACAGGCTGACCAGCGATCCCCCGCACATTAACACTGTCCTACACCCACTGTGACGGCCCTTGTGTCAATGCTGCCTGGATTAGAAGGTAGTAGCTACAAGGAGCGTTTTGGACAGCTGGAGGCCACAGGAAAACCTGACGGAAGTTTATAACATTCTGAGAATCATAGATAGAGTCTTTAGCCCGCGTGGTGGAAATGTCAAAGACTACAGGTATAGCTCCAAGGTGAGAGGCATTCAAAGGAGACTGAGGAGGCAAGTTTTATTCAAACACAGAGTGGTGGGTGCCTGGAACGCACAGGCAGGTGATGCGGTTGAAGGAGGTAAATGATTACAATGTTTGAGGCATCTGGGCAGACACACAAACTGAGTTAAAATCAGCACACACTTTGTCGGCTGAATGAGTTCTCTGCCTCAGAGGGCGGTGGAGGCGGGTTCTCTGGATGCTTTCAAGAGAGAGCTAGATAGGGCTCTTAAAGATAGCGGAGTCAGGGGAGAAGGCAGGAACGGGGTACTGATTGTGGATGATCAGCCATGATCACATTGAATGGCGGTGCTGGCTCGAAGGGCCAAATGGCCTCCTCCTGCACCTGTTGTCTATTGACGTATATCTATGAGACACTCTTCTATGTTCTAATGGCCTCCCTTCCATCGCCTCCATCTACACTTCACGCTGCCTCGGCAAGGCCAGCAGCATCATCAAGGACCAGTCTCACCCCCGGTCACTCCCTCTCCCATCGGGCAAGAGGTACAGAAGTGTGAAAACGAACACACACACACACCTCCAGATTCAGGGACAGTTTCTTCCCGGCTGTTATCAGGCAACTGAACCGTCCTCTCACCAACTAGAGAGCAGTCCTGACCTCCCATCCATCTCATTGGTGACACTCGGACTATCTTCGATCAGACTTTGCTGGCTTTATCTTGCACTGAACATTGTTCCCTTATCATGCATCTGTACACTGTGAACGCCTCGATTATAATCATGTACAGTCTTTCCGCTGACTGGTTAGAACGCAACTAAAGCGTTTCGCTGTCTCGTACAATAAACTGAGCTGAGCCTCCAGCTTTGTAAACCTCTCTGATCCCCAGCACTAGAATAGATTTCTAAATCCAGCAACTCTTAACAAATGGTGATCCTAGGAAGACAAAAGTGCTGGAGAAACTCAGCGGGTGCAGCAGCATCTATGGAGCGAAGGAAATAGGCGACGTTTCGGGCCGAGACCTTTCTTCAGACTGAATTCTGAACTGAAACGTTGCCCATTCCTTCCCTCCAGAGATGCTGCCTCACCCACTGAGTTTCTCCAGCAGTTTTGCCCACCATAGGAATCTGAGGGCTCACTTTTTCACACACAAATGGCGGTGGGTGTATGGAACGAGCTGCCGGAGGAGGTAGTTGAGGCAACGTTTAAGAGACATCCGAGAATTCCACAGACTCACCACTCTGTGAGAAAAATTGTTTCCTCGTCTCCGTTCTAAATGGCTTACTCCTTATTCTTAAACTGTGTGGGTGTGTGTGGCCCCTGGTTCTGGACTCCCCCAACATCGGGAACACGTTTCCTGCCTCTAGCACGTCAAACAATGACCCTCTACAGAGCCTTCAACGCACTGCTTAGCGATAAGAGAACAGAAGATCACATTCATGAAGAGACACTGACCTGTTTCGTGGCTTTCCTGGATATCCTCCTTGGCCACGATATGCATCGTAGGCGCCTCGGCCAGCGTACTGAGGTGGGGGGTAGGCAGGGCCCGCTGTAGATAAAGGAAAGTTTGTCCGTCAATAATATTTCATATGTAAAGATTCAAAAGAAATTTGAGGTTTAAGAAAGAACTGCAGATGCTGGAAAAATGGAAGGTCGACAAAAGTGCTGGAGAAACTCAGCGGGTGAGGCAGCATCTATGGAGCGAAGGAATAGGTGACGTTTCGGGTCGAGACCCGGAAGGGTCTCGACCCGAAACGTCGCCTATTCCTTCGCTCCATAGATGCTACCGGGTCTCGACCCGAAACGTCACCTATTCCTTCTCTTCATAGATGCTGCCTCACCCACTGAGTTTCTCCAGCATTTTTATAAGGGTTTCGACCCGAAACATCACCTATTCCTTCGCTCCATAGATGCTGCCTCACCCGCTGAGTTTCTCCAGCACTTTTGTCCACCATAGGAATCTGAGGGCTCACTTTTTCACACACAAATGGCGGTGGGTGTATGGAACGAGCTGCCGGAGGAGGTAGTTGAGGCAACGTTTAAGCATCCCTACAAAAACCTTCCGAGTGTTTCCCAATCAGAAACCTTGGATGAACTATGAGATCCGTACTCTCCTGAAGTCCAGACACAGGGCATTCACATCCAACGATACAGTGGCCTACATGAAGACCAGATACGACCTTGGTAAGGCCATCAAAAAGGCCAAAAGGGACTTCTGCTCCAAACTGGAGGACGAGACAGATGTTCGGCAGCTGTGGCAGGGTCTGAATGCAATCACCTCCTACAAGGCAAAACCAGGAGGCAGCTCGAATGCCGGTGTAACATCACTCCCTGACGAGCTCAATGCGTTTTACGCACGCTTTGACAGGGAGAATACTGATGTGCCTTCCCGATCCCCCATTCGCTGTGATGGCATTTCAGTCTCAGTCACAGAGGCCGATGTCAGGAAATCCTTCAGAGGGGTGAACCCCCGAAAAGCACCGGGACCTGATGGTATACCCGGCCGTGTTCTAAAAACCTGTGCGGACCAACTGGCGGGAGTTTTTACGGACATTTTCAACCTCTCGCTTCTGAGGTCTGAGGTCCCCACCTGCTTTAAAAGGGCATCAATTATACCGGTGCCCAAGAAGAGTAAGGTGACGTGCCTCAATGACTATCGACCAGTGGCACTAACGCCGGTGGTGATGAAGTGCTTTGAGAGGTTGATCATGGAGCAAATCAACTCCTACCTCGACAAAAACCTGGGCCCACTGCAGTTCGCATACCGCCACAACAGATCAACGGTGGATGCGATCTCGCTGGCCCTCCACTCCGCACTGGACCACTTGGACAACAAAAACTCATATGTCAGGCTGTTATTCATTGATTACAGCTCGGCATTTAACACAATCATCCCCTCCAAACTGGTTACCAAACTCGCAGAACTGGGTCTCTGCGCATCCCTCTGCAACTGGATCCTCGACTTCCTCGTCCACAGACCACAGTCTGTTCGTATTGGTGGAAATGTGTCGGCCTCAATAACAATCAGCACGGGAGCACCTCAAGGCTGCGTGCTCAGCCCCCTGCTGTACTCACTCTATACCCATGACTGCATA
This sequence comes from Amblyraja radiata, assembly GCF_010909765.2. Lineage (NCBI taxonomy): Eukaryota > Metazoa > Chordata > Chondrichthyes > Rajiformes > Rajidae > Amblyraja > Amblyraja radiata. Next base: position 58,156 of record NW_022630642.1, on the reverse strand, counting down.
GCGAACCACAGTGCGAACTCCATCATCAAGTTCGCTGATGACACCACTATTGTGGGGCGTATCACTGATGGGGATGAGTCAGAGTACAGAAGAGAGATCGAGCAACTGTCCATATGGTGCCAGCGCAATAACCTGGCCCTGAACACCAGCAAAACCAAGGAACTGATTGTGGACTTTGGAAGGAGTAGGAGGGGGACCCACAGCCCCATTTATATCAACGGGTCGATGGTTGAAAGGGTCAAGAACTTCAAATTCCTGGGGGTGCACATCTCTGAAGATCTTTCCTGGTCCGAGAACACGAACGCAATTATCAAAATAGCTCATCAGCGCCTCTACTTCCTGAGAAGATTACGGAGAGTCGGATTGTCAAGGAAGACTCTCTCTAACTTCTACAGGTGCACAGTCGAGAGCATACTGACCGGTTGCATCGTGGCTTGGTTCGGAAATTTGAGCGCCCTGGAGAGGAAAAGATTACAAAAAGTAGTAAACACTACCCAGTCCATCATCGGCTCTGACCTTCCTTCCATCGAGGGGATTTATCGCAGTCGCTGCCTCAAAAAGGCTGGCAGTATCATCAAAGACCCACACCATCCTGGCCACACACTGATCTCCCTGCTACCTTCAGGTAGAAGGTACAGGAGCCTGAAGACTGCAACAACCAGGTTCAGGAATAGCTACTTCCCCTCAGCCATCAGGTTATTAAACCTGGCTCGGACAAAACTCTGATTATTAGCAACCACTTTCTGTTATTTGCACTACCAGTTTATTTATTCATGTGTGTATATATTTATATCATGGTATATGGACACATTTATCTGTTTTGTAGTAAATGCCTACTATTTTCTGTGTGCTTAAGCAAAGTAAGAATTTCATTGTCCTATACAGGGACACATGACAATAAACTCACTTGAACTTGAACTTGAACATTCGGACAGGTACATGGATAGGAAAGGTTTTGAGGGATGAGGGCCAAACTCAGCCAGGTGGGACTGAGTTTTTCGGGGTGAGCAAGGTTGGGCCGAAGGGCCTGTTTCCACGCTGAATGACTCATATTGTTATTATATTTGTTATTGCAAAATATCCCATTGCTCAAACTCAAGTTGTGTTTTGCAAGCGGGGAAGTAACGCAATCAAAAACCAATCTGATACCCGTAAACATCCGATTGTGAAATAATGCAAGTGGCAGAGCCTGAAGAAGGGTCTCGACCCGAAACGTCACCCATTCCTTCTCTCCAGAGATGCTGCCTGAGTTACCCCAGCATTTTGTATCTGCCTTCGATTTAAAGCAGCTTCCGCAGTTCTTTCCTACACGAGCTGGTACAAGATGCAGACTCTCCCACTAGTGGAAGCATCCTCTCCACATCCACTCACACGCGGCTTATCATTATCTGGTCGGTTTCAATCAGACCCCCCCCTCATTCTTCTAAACTCCAGTGAGTACAGTCATCAAATGCTCATATTGGCTTGGTGAAATTGTAAATTGTCCCAAGAGCGTGTAGCATAGGGTTATGGGCCTGTCCAACTTACAATAGACAACAGGTGCAGGAGTAGAGGCCATTCAGCCCTTCGAGCCAGCACCGCCATTCAATGTGATCATGGCCGATCATCCCCAATCAGTACCCCGTTCCTGACTTCTCCCTATATCCCTTGACTCCGCTATCTTTAAGAGCCCTATCTAGCTCTCTCTTGAAAGCATCCAGAGAACCTGCCTCCACCGCCCTCTGAGGCAGAGAATTCCACAGACTCCCCAATCAGTGCCCCGTTCCTGCCCCTACGCGACTTTTCTGAAATTTTTCAACAAGTGGCAACCAGAAAGACGCTACGACTCTTTGGGGGCGACTGAGGAGACGACTCGTGACCGTACAGGCGACATTTCGCGGGGTGAAGCCTGTACGATCGTGAGTAGTTGCCCAAAGAGTCGTACATTGTTCTGGTCGCCGCTGGGTTTTCAACACGTCGAAAATTTTCGACGACCTATGATGGGTGCCAGCAGTCGCTGAAAAGGTCGCGTAAGTGGGACAGGCCCTTTAGAAACGTTGCCTATTTCCTTCGGGTTTCGACCCAAAACGTTGCCTATTTCCTTTGGGTTTCGGCCCAAAACGTTGCCCATTTCCTTCGGTTCTCCTACCTGCATATCCCATGACAGGGGGGCGAGGTTGGCCGAACCCCAGCAAGCCTTGCGGAGTGGGATGAGGATAGCCCATGGCTGGAGTCAAACCTGCAAGACAAACACACCACGCAGCTTCATTGACGGAGCTGTAAGCCAAAGATAGGCACAACAAAACGCTGGAGTAAATGGGGGAAAAAGGTTCCACATGTCAGAACCTGACGTCGAGGGATACGGATTATTTAAAGGCAGATGAGATAACGTTTGATGTATGATGAGCGTTTGTCGGCGCTGGGCCTGTACTCGCTGGAGTCTAGAAGGATGAGGGGGGACCTCATTGAAACGTACAGAATAGTGAAAGGGAGACAAAATTGCTGGAGAAACTCAGCGGGTGCGGCAGCATCTATTAAGCGAAGGAAATAGCCGACGTTTCGGACCAAAACCCTTCTTCAGCTTAGTGAATAGTGAAAGGCCTGGATAGAGTGGGTGTGGAGAGGATGTTTCCACTAGTGGGAGAGTCTAGGACCAGAGGGCACAGCATCAGAATTAAAGGACGTTCCTTTAGGAAGGAGACGAGGAGGAATTTCTTTAGCCAGAGGGTGGTGAATCTGTGGGATTCTTTGCCACAGACGGCTGTGGAGGCCACAAGTCAGTGGATATTTTTAAGGCAGAGATAGATAGATTCTTGATCAGAACGGGTGACAGGGAGAAGGCAGGAGAATGGGGTTGGGAGGGAGAGATGGATCAGCCATGATTGAATGGTGGAGTGGACTTGATGGGCCGAACGGCCTCATTCTGCTCCTATCACGTGACCTTATGAGAGCAGTTTAGCTGGGCATCATGGACACAAAGCATTGTGGGTGTACGGGGGCCGATCCTGCATCATTCTGTGCTCCACCAACCCAAAAGGAGCGACTGAATAAACAATAGGTGCAGGAGTAGAGGCCATTCGGCCCTTCGAGCCAGCACCGCCATTCAATGTGATCACGGCTGATCATCCCAAATCAGTACCCCATTCCTGCCTTCTCCCCATATCCACTGACTCTCTCTCGCTATCTTTAAGAGCCCTATCTAGCTCTCTCTTGAAAGCATCCAGAGAACCGGCCTCCACCGCCCTCTGAGACAGAGAACTCCACAGACTCACCACTCTCTGTGAGATAAAGTGTTTCCTCGTCTCCATTCTAAATGGCTTACTCCTTATTCTTAAACTGTGTGGCCCCTGGTTCTGGACTCCCCCAACATCGGGAACACGTTTCCTGCCTCTAGCGTGTCTAAACCCTTAACAATCTTATATGTTTCAATAAGATTCCCTCTCATCCTTCTAAACTCCAGAGTGTACAAGCCCAGCCGCTCCATTCTCTCAGCATAAGACAGTCCCGCCATCCCGGGAATTAACCTTGTAAACCTACGCTGCACTCCCTCAATAGCAAGAATGTCCTCCCTCAAATTAGGGGACCAAAACTGCACATAATACTCCAGGTGTGGTCTCACTAGGGCCCTGTACAACTGCAGAAGGACCTATATTCGATTCCTCTTGTTATAAAGGCCAACATGCTATTCGCTTTCTTCACTGCCTGCTGTACCTGCATGCTTACTTTCATAGACTGATGTACAAGGACCCCCAGTTCCCCTTTTCCCAACTTGATGCCATTTAGACAATGAACTTACCGAGTGCCGGGGCTCCCGGTGTTGGCGGCTGGTTGGGTTTAATCTCCGGCAGCGAGGGCCGCTTTGCATCCATTAGGAAGTGATTGAAGAAGGAGACTTCCTTTTTGACCTCCTCGATCTTCTCGCTGTGTTTGTTGAAGATGTGTTTCCGCACAAACTCCGGGCCCTACGCACAAAGTTCAGATGGTGAAACAGGGCGCTTTCTTCAGGCCACCTCTACCGACAGCTCCCTCACCCCCCCCTCTCACCAGGTGCTGCTTCTACCTGCCGGCCTGTCGTATTGTCTTCTCCCTGTACACCGTGGATCAAAGATCCAAGATAGACCACTCCTGCTAAATGCAATGGGCTGACGTGTAGTACGCAACGGAGCGGAACATCGGCCATTTTAGTAACCCGACCCGACTCACAGTGTAATCAACGTTGCAGGAGAACAGTTTGTGTTAATAAATTAAAATTCTGAAAATGAGAAGATTTTTACCAACTAACTTCGAGTGGACTATCTTGCTCCGCTATAGGATCTCTGCCGTGGACAGCTCGACTCTAATCATCTTCGCTGACTGGAGAACACGCAACAGAGAAGCCTTTCACTGTACCTCGGTAAACGAGACAAGCGTAAACTAAACTAAACTAAGCAAACCAGCACCACGGACACGGGCAATTAGTTTCGTTTGGGGATACAGCTCGGAAACAGGCCCTTCGGCCCATCGAGTCCGTGCCGACCAGCGATCCCCGCACATTAACACTATCCTACACACACTGGGGACAATTTACACTTACACCAAAGCCAATTAACCTACAAACCCGCACGTCTTTGGAGTGAACTGGCGCAACCGGAGAAAACCCACGCAGGTCACGGGGAGAACGTGCAAACTCCGTACAGACAGCGCCCGTAGTCAGGATGGAACCCGGGTCTCTGGGCGCTGTGAGGCAGCAGCTCTACCCGCTGCGCCACCCAGGTGATTACACGAGCTGGTGTACGTGGGGATGCCAGCTCACCTTGAACTTCTTGCCGCTCAGAGGACACAGCCACTTGTCCTTGGCCAGCTCCTGTGTATTAGCGACGATGAACTTCTCCACCTCCTGTTCCGGGTCCTTCTTGCCCATCTTCGCCGCATCTTCCTCAGAAAGACTTTCCCTCACGCTGAAGAGAGGCGTCAGCTTCTCCTCAAACATCTTCTCCCACTCCATCACTGAAGCGAAACAAGGGGCGAGTTAATGACGGACCCATGTCCAACCTGGCCTATATCATCCTGGCCTGGCCTGGCCCGCATCAACCTGGCCTGCATCAACCTGGCCTGGCCTGCATTCCATTCAATAGACCAAGGAGTGAGAAATACCTAGACACTGATACACAAGAATCTTTCAACTTTAGAGATGCATGCAGCACAGAAACAGGCCCTTCGACCCGATTCTATGCTGATCAGTGCGAGTGTCAGGGACTATGGGGAGAAGGCAGGAGAATGGGGGTAGGGGGGAGAGATAGATCGGCCATGATTGAATGGCGGTGTAGACTTGATGGGCCGAATGGCCTAATACTACTCCTATCCATGAAGGCCGTATGACCCGTGCACGGGCAGTATCCTAAACACCCAGGGACAATTTACAATTGTAACCCAAACCATTCAACCTACGAACCTGCACGTCTTTGGAGTGTGGGAAGAAACAGGAGCACCTGGAGAAAACCCACGCGGTCACAGGGAGAAACATACAGGATGTTCCGAGCCCGGGTGTCAGGTGCTGTCCCACTATACGAGCTAATTCAAGAGCTCTCCCGAGTTTCCCCTGATTCGAACTCGGGAGAATTACGGTAATGGCCGCTCGTCGGTACTCGGGGCTCTCGTGGACATTTTCCAACACGTTGAAAAATCTTCACGAGCTTACCGCGTTTCCCGAGTACCTGCCGTTAGCGTTACGAGCCGCTAAGAGACGTCCCGAGCTCCGACGTACCTGAGTTTGATTTTTTTTTTTTAAACTCGGGAGAGCTCTGGAATGACCTCGTACAGTGGGACAGGGCCCTTTAGGCAGCGCCTCTACCGCTGTGGCCCCAGCACCCACCCTGGCCACAAATGAATGCAGACGCCGGATATGTCACTGTGCAGCGGGTACCTTCGTGCTGCGAGACGCGGTTGGGGGGCAGCGGGCCGCGGACGTGCACGATGCCACAACGGTTGGGCATCTCGTCCTCGTTTGGGTATTCGCAGGTGTTGTAGTAATCGATGGAATGCACGATGCGCAGGTACAGCAGCAGCTTGTCCAGAACCTGTGCAGGAAGATGCCGTTACAAAGGGTTAGTCCACGCACAGAACGCCGCGGGAACTCAGCCCCACAGGAACGCAGCATCTCTGGAGAGAAGGAATGGGCGACGCTCCGGGCCCAGACCCTTCTTCACACTGATGTCAGGGGACTGGGCGGTACCGAGATTAAATCTAGTCGGAGACAGTTAGACTGTAGACGGTAAGACGACAATAGACAATAGGTGCAGGACGAGGCCATTCAGCCCTTCGAGCCAGCACCGCCATTCAATGTGATCATGGCTGATCATCCCCAATCAGTACCCCGTTCCTGCCTTCTCCCCTGACTCCGCTATCTATAAGAGCCCTATCTAGCTCTCTCTTGAAAGCATCCAGAGAACCAGCCTCCACCGCCCTCTGAGGCAGAGAATTCCACAGACTCACCACTCTCTGGGTGAAAAAGTGTTTCCTTGTCTCCGTTCTAAATGGCTTACCCCTTATTCTTAAACTGTGTGTGTGTGTGGCCCCTGGTTCTGGACTCCCCCAACATCGGGAACTTGTTTCCTGCCTCTAGCGTGTCCAAACCCTTAATAATCTTACATGTTTCAATAAGATGCCCTCTCATCCTTCTACATTCTATCTCTGTCCCGCCCACTCCCCTGACATCAGTCTGAAGAAGGGTCTCGACCTGAAACGTCATCCATTCCTTCTCTCCAGAGATGCTGCCTGTCCCGCTAAGTTACTCCAGCTTTTTGTGTCTATCTTCGGTTTAAACCAGCAGTTCCTTCCTACACTATAGATAAGCAGCTGCGGCCTACCAGCCTCAGAGAGAGGTGACGGCTGCACCCACAGTTCAGGGTCACTGTAACACAGACACACACACGCATGCACAAGACAGACACACACACACACAGCCACACCCACAGACGCAGACACACACACACGCACCCACAGACAGATACACAGACAGATACGCACACACACACAGGCACACACACACACACCCACACATGCAGAAACACATACACACGCACACAGACGCAGACACACACGGTCACACGCACAGATACGCACACACACACACAGGCAGACACACACGCGCACGCACACAGACACACACACACACATATACACGTACGGACACACACATATATACACATACACACACACACGGACACACACACACACAGACAGACACACACGGACACACATACGGACACACACATATATATACACATACGGACACACACAGACTCACACATATATACACATACACGGACACACACAGACTCACACATACACACACACAGACGGACACACACACACGTACGGACACACACAAACTGATCGTGTAGGTTGTGAGCTTCCCAGACACTACATGGAGTTGGAGAGTTAACGTTGACCATGCACCTTAATCAGCTTCTCGTCCCGCTCGATGTTGATCTCGGGGTTTCCCTCCTTTGGCCCATCGTCGGTCGTGTCCGTGGGATTTCCCAGGAGCTCCTCCTCCTCAGCGCTCACCTCCTCTATCAGGTAGTCGGTGATGTTTTTCAGGATGGGGTTCTGGGAAGACAGGCTCTGTGGAACAAAAACCAAACCAGCCGGTGAACACGAGCAAACGGTGACCGACTGACGGACCGGCCGCAGCCCCACCCCCACCCCCACCCACCCCACCCCCACCCCACCCCACGGGTGGAGAGCGAGAGGTGGTTTCATTCCATTAGCCAGTTAAAATACCCAGTCACACATGGCCAGGTGCAGTCACAGTAGGAAGGAGAAGATTACAGAGAGTCGGTTTGTCAAGGAAGACACTCTTTAACTTCTACAGGTGCACAGTAGAGAGCATGCTGACCGGTTGCATCATGGCTTGGTTCGGCAACTTGAGCGCCCTGGAGAGGAAAAGACTACAAAGTGTAGTAAACACTGCTCAGTCCATCATCGGCTCTGACCTTCCTTCCATCGAGGGGATCTAACGCAGTCGCTGCCTCAAAAAGGCTGGCAGTATTATCAAGGACCCACACCATCCTGGCCACACACTCATCTCCCTGCTACCTTCAGGTAGAAGGTACATGAGCCTGAAGACTGCAATAACCAGGTTCAGGAATAGCTACTTCCCCACAGCCATTAGGCTATTAAACTCAACTGAAACAAAACTCTGAACATTAATAGCCCATTGCACTATATCTGTATATTTATGTGTGTGTATATATTATATATATATATGTATGTGTGTGTATATATATATACACACACACACACCCATATATATATATATATACATAAACACAGACACACATACATATACACACACATATATATATATAGATATACATATATACACACACGCACATATATATACAGATTTACATATATACACACACACACGCACATATATATACAGATGTACATATATACACACGCATATATATACAGATATACACACACACGCACATATATATACAGATGTACATATATACACACACACGCATATATATATACAGATGTACATATATACACACTCACACACATATATATATATATATATATACATATACATATACACACACACACATATATGTTCTAGATATATATAGATATAATCATTGGTATATGGACACACTGATCTGTTCTGTATTCATGCCTACTATGTTCTGTGTGCTGAAGCAAAGCAAGAATGTCATTGTCCTATCAGGGACACACAACAAATTCTCTTGAATCTTGAACTGCAGATGCTGATTTACACTGAAGATAAACACTGGAGTAACTCAGCGGCTCAGGCAGTGGCTCTGACGAAAAGGAATCGGAGACGTTTCGGGTCAAACACAAAACTGGGTAACGAGAAAGGTGTTGGGGAAAAAAAAAGGTCGGATTGACCCAGATAGATAGCAGATTGAATGCGATGTGATATAAACGGTGCCAGGCAGTTTGTGGCGAGTTGGGGGTTTTTGTTCAAACACTGATGAGAACGCAGATAATGACAGTTTACAGTAACCTGAGTCAGCCAGCATTCACTAATCACAACCATCAGTGGCTGAAAGTTTCAGAACTGATATACTGCAATGAGAGTAGGTAGTTATAATAGGCTGACTAAACGACATGACACAAGGTGCTGGAGTAACTCAGCAGGTCAGGCAGCATCTCTGTGGAGAACATGGACAGATACAGAGTGCTGGAGTAACTCAGTGGGACAGGCAGCATCTCTGTGGAGAACATGGACAGGTACAGAATGCTGGAGTAACTCAGTGGGTCAGGCAGCATCTCTGTGGAGAACATGGACAGGTACAGAATGCTGGAGTAACTCAGTGGGACAGGCAGCATCTCTGTGGAGAACATGGACAGGTACAGAATGCTGGAGTAACTCAGCGGGACAGGCAGCATCTCTGGAGAACGTGGACAGGTACAGAGTGCAGGAGTAACTCAGCGGGTCAGGCAGCATCTCTGTGGAGAACATGGACAGGTACAGAGTGCTGGAGTAACTCAGCGGGACAGGCAGCATCTCTGGAGAGCAGGAACGGGTGACGTGTTGGCTCGAGACCCTTCTTTAGATTGCAGTCTGAAGGGTCTCGACCTGAAACGTCACCCATTCCTTCTCTCCAGAGATGCTACCTGTCCCGCTGGGAATAAGGGGTCGGCCATTTCGAAGGGAGATGAGGAAAACCTTTTTCACAGAGAGAGTTGCGAATCTGTGGAATTCTCTGCCTCAGAGGGCGGTGGAGGCCGGTTCTCTGGATGCTTTCAAGATAGAGCTAGATAGGGCTCTTAAAGATAGCGGAGTCAGGGGATATGGGGAGAAGGCAGGAACGGGGTACTGATTGGGGATGATCAGCCATGATCACAGTGAATGACGGTGCTGGCTGGAAGGGCAGAATGCCCTACTCCTGCACCTATTGTCTATTGTCTATTTTTTTAGTCTAGTTTAGCGATACAGTGGAGAAACTGTGTCGGTGCCGACCAGCGAGCCCCGCACACTAACACTATCCGACATACCAGGGGCAATTTACAATTTTTACCAAAGCCAAAAATTAGCCGAAAAACCTATGCGTCTTTGGAGTGTGGGAGGAAACCGGAGCACCCGGAGTAAACCCACGCGGTCACAGGGAGAACGTGCTAACTCCGTACAGACAGCACCCTCAATCAGGATTGAACCTGGGTCTCTGGCGCTGTGAGGCAGCAACTCCACTGCTGCTTGGCAGGAAACTCTTGAATAGACTAGCGAGGGTTCTTGCAGATACAGACAGAGGAATAAGCAAATGGCAGAGGGACGATGCAAGGACTGTTGTTTCTATCTTGTTTCTATCTGCATGTAACCTGACAGATACAATCAGAGTGACAATGGTCAGATGAGAACAAGAGAAGAAGTGCAGAAAACATTGTAATAATAGAGAAGTCGGCAAGTTTGTTATATTCTAAACCCCAAAGATCTGATATGTCGGAAGGAACTGCAGATGCTGGTTTAAACCGAAGATAGACACTAACTCAGCGGGACAGGCAGCATCTCCGGATGGAAGGAATGTTTCGGGTCAAGACCCTTCTTCAAACCTGACTGTCTCTATCACAGAGTTATAGAAACATAGGCAATAGGTGCAGGAGTAGGCCATTCGGCCTATCGAGCCAGCACCGCCATTCAATATCATCACGGCTGGACATCCACAATCAGTACCCCGTTCCTGCTTTACCATATAACCATATAACAATTACAGCACGGAAACAGGCCATCTCGGCCCTACAAGTCCGTGCCGAACAACTTTTTTCCCTTAGTCCCACCTGCCTGCACTCATACCATAACCCTCCATTCCCTTCTCATCCATATGCCTATCCAATTTATTTTAAAATGATACCAACGAACCTGCCGCCCCCACTTCCACTGGAAGCTCATTCCACACCGCTACCACTCTCTGAGTAAAGAAGTTCCCCCTCATGTTACCCTTAAACTTCTGTCCCTTAATTCTGGTCATGTCCTCTTGTTTGAATCTTCCCTATTCTCAAAGGGAAAAGCTTGATCACGTCAACTCTGTCTATCCCTCTCATCATTTTAAAGACCTCGATCAAGTCCCCCCTTAACCTTCTGCGCTCCAGAGAATAAAGACCTAACTTATTCAACCTATCTCTGTAATTTAGTTGTTGAAACCCAGGCAACATTCTAGTAAATCTCCTCTGTACTCTCTCTATTTTGTTGACATCCTTCCTATAATTGGGCGACCAAAATTGTACACCATACTCCAGATTTGGTCTCACCAATGCCTTGTACAATTTTAACATTACATCCCAGCTTCTATACTCAATGCTCTGATTTATAAAGGCTAGCATACCAAAAGCTTTCTTTACCACCCTATCTATATGAGATTCCACCTTCAAGGAACTTCTCCCCATATCCCGTGATTCTGTTAGCCCCAGGGTAAGAACAATGGGGACCTGACTTGAGGGGGGGGGGGGGGGGGGGGGTGGGGGGAGAACTAAGGGCCAGGAAGCTACAAAGTGAGGCCCTTTATGTGGCAACTATTCGCATACCTTGGGTATGAAAGCAAGGAATTTCTCTGCGACTCGTCCCACGCAACAGGAAAGTATTCATTCATTCATTCATACTAAACGCAGGGTGGGAGATTGCAACCTTCACATGGTCTGCCCTGTTTCAACTAATGCAATCAACTCGACGTGCACAAACAGAAGATCAAATAGAACAAGGTAGACAAAAATGCTGGAGAAACTCAGCGGGTGCAGCAGCATCTATGGAGCGAAGGAAATAGGCAACGTTTCAGGTCGAGACCTTTCTTCAGACTGATCCAAAACGTCACCCATTCCTTCTCTCCAGAGATGCTGCCCGTCCCGCTGTGTTCCTCAAGCATTTTGTGTCTATCTTCAGTTTAAACCAGCATCTGCAGTTCCTTTCTACACTTGATGCCAAGTTCAACTGATCTCATCTGTCGGAGCGTGATCCATATCCCTGTACACCCTGCACTTCCTTGTTTCAATCTGAAAGTTTCTGAAAATCCCCTGCCTCAGAGGGCGGTGGAGGCCGGTTCTCTGGATGCTTTCAAGAGAGAGCTAGATAGGGCTCTTAAAGATAGCGGAGTCAGGGGATATGGGGAGAAGGCAGGAACGGGGTACTGATTCGGGTTTCGAACTGAAACGTTGCCTATTTCCTATGGGTTTCGGCCCGAAACGTTGCCCATTTCCTTTGGGTTTCGGCCCGAAACGTTGCCTATTTCCTTTGGGTTTCGGCCCGAAACGTTGCCTATTTCCTTTGGGTTTCGGCCCGAAACGTTGCCTATTTCCTTCGCTCCATAGATGCTGCTGCACCCGCTGAGTTTCTCCAGCATTTTGTCTACCTTCGATTTTCCAGCATCTGCAGTTCCTTCTTAAACATCAAATAGAACAAGTTGTCCAACAACTTTAGGCTGTGCACGCCACACGAAAGCAGATACTAAACGGAACCTTTGGACGTTACCCACCTCAACTCTGCCATCATCGTTGACAGACTCTGACGACCAGAGCTGCGAACGGTCGTCCAGCGAGTGGATGAGTTTGGCAGCCAGCTTGATGTCATTACGGAGGATCTGCTTGTGCTGCGTGATGCCGTTGATGCTACGGACCCGCCGGGCCAGGTCGCGGTTCACCACTGGGCTTAGCTCACAGTCCCTCAGCTGCCGAGGGGGGGGGGGGGGGGGAGAGAGAGAGAGACACACGCTGAGCTTACAGACAGACCCCACTGCACGCACCATTCACCAGCCCCACCGTCGCCCCCCACCCCCAACGCACACACCACTCTCATATCCCCATACCTCTACCTCCCATCCTTTAGAAACATACACAATAGGTGCAGGAGTAGAGGCCACTCGGCCCTTCCAGCCAGCACCGCCATTCAATATGATCATGGCTGATCATCCAACTCAGTATCCTGTACCTGCCTTCTCTCCATACCCCCTGATCCCTTTAGCCACAAGGGCCACATCTAACTCCCTCTTAAATCTAGCCAATGAACTGTGGCCTCAACTACCTTCTGTGGCAGAGAATTCCACAGATTCACCACTCTCTGTGTGAAAAAAAAATGTTTTCCTCATCTCGGTCCTAAAAGACTTCCCTCTTATCCTTAAACTGTGACCCCTAGTTCTGGACTTCCCCAACATCGGGAACAATCTTCCTGCATCTAGCCTGTCCAACCCCTTAAGAATTTTGTAAGTTTCTATAAGATCCCCCCCTCAATCTTCTAAATTCTAGCGAGTACAAATCGAGTCTATCCAGTCTTTCTTCATATGAAAGTCCTGCCATCCCAGGAATCAGTCTGGTGAACCTTCTCTGTACTCCCTCTATGGCAAGAATGTCTTTGGAGTGTGGGAGGAAACCGGAGCACCCGGAGAAAACCCACGTGGTCAGGGGGAGAAGGTACAAACTCCGTATCGGGGGTCAGGATCGAACGACTGGTCTCTGGCGCTGTAAGGCAGCAACTCTACCCCAACACCACCCTGTAACACTATAACATTTCTACTTAAAATTCTCAGGTCCCGTTAACTTACTCGGATATTCTGGAGGTTCCAACAGATCTCCTTGATGTTGACGCCGCGATCAAACGTGACCCAGGCTCTGCGGAAAAACCTAACAGAGAATGACATTGAAATCTTTCAGCCAGCATCTGGCACAGTCGTCAGTGAAGGCAGACACCGAATGCTGGAGTAACTCAGCGGGACAGGCAGCATCTCTGGAGAGAAGGAACGGGCCACGTTTCGGGCCGAGACCCCTCTTCAGTCTGTCACGACCCGTTCCTTCTCCCCAGAGATGCTGCCTGTCCCGCTGGGTTACTCCAGCATTTTGTGTCTGTCTTCGGTTTAAACCAGCATCTGCAGTTCCTTCCTGCACAGCCTTCAGTGATATAGACACAAAAAGCTGGAGTAACTCAGTGGGTGAGACTGTGCACTCTGGAGAGATGTCTTCAGCGGACTGCTCCACCCAGTGGAGCACATGGGTAATGTGGCCACTCGACACACACTGGCAGGTAGATCCAGTTGGCAATCAGACAACGGCACATCCCAGTGCAAGGATGAGCAGGAGCAAAAACCTGTTCACTGTACACGTGACAATAAACTCAACTAACTGTAATGCTTGTACTAGACAGGCCTGCATCATTTTGATTTAGTTTAGAGATACAGCGCGGAAACAGGCCATTCGGCCCACCGGGTCCGTGCCGACCAGCGATCCCCGCACACGAACACTATCCCACACCCACTAGGGACAATTTTTACATTTACCAAGCCAATGAACCTACAAACCTGCACGTCTTTGGAGTGTGGGACCAAACCGAAGATCTCTGAGAAATCTCCACGCATGTCACGGGGAGAACGTACAAACTCCTCACAGACAGCACCAGTGCTCGGGATGGAACCCTGGTCTCTGGCGCTGCAAGGCAGCAACTCTACCGCTGGGCCACCGCGCTGCACCCCCCCCCCCCCCCCCCCCCCCATGACAGAGAACATTACGCTCACCTGCGCTCTGGCTGTGGGTCAGACAACGCCACTCTCATGAAGCCCGGGAAACGTTTACAAAGCTGCGGGGAGGGTGGAAAACAAAGAGGTGTTATACTTTCAAACATGCGTGGAGCCTGCCGCATGAGAAGCAAGCCGAGTGGTGCAGCAGTGACGGGGCAGGGGATGGAGCCGATGTGTTTTCAGGCTGTGATTGTGTTCACACTGAGGTACAGCGCCACTACCTCCACCGTTTCACCTGTGTGGGTGACCTCAGTGTCAGTACTGTCAATATGGAAGAGTGGGGGTCCCTCTACATTGCAGGGATTCTCCCCCTCTACATTGGGGACCTGGGGTGGAGGGTACTGCACCGAGGTGTTCCCTGCAACCTGTTTCTCTCGCGGTTCACAGACTCACCAGCCGCCTGCTACTTTTGCGGGCTGGATGAGTCTGTGTACCACGTGTACATGGAGTGCGTGAGGCTGCAGCCACTGTTTGAATACCTAAAGGGGCTGCTCCTTGCCTTCTGGCTGCATTTTTCACCCACCATCCTCATCTTTGGACACCCTGTGCGTAGGGGAGAGGGTAGGGCTGAAGATGTCCTGGTTGGGTTGCTCCTGGGCCTGGCCAAGCTGGCCATCCGCGAGTCACGGCGCCAGGCGGTGGGGGGCTCTACCCGAGCCGGCTGCCTGCCCCTTTTCCGGGGTTACGTCCGTGCCCGGATGCGGATGGAAAGGGAATACGCCCTGTCTACGGGCACCCTGAGGGAGTTCCGCGACCGCTGGGCACCGAGGGGGGTTGAATGTATCCTGGACAAGGATTGTAATATAGTGGTTTAGCAGTTGCTTAGCATATTTGTTTCATCTTGTATTATGGTGGTGTTTTGTTTTATTCTATTGTAAATACTATTTTAATATTTGAATATATATTTTTGATTAAAAAAAAATAATATATATATATATATATATAAAAAAATATGGAAGAGTGCCGATCCGGGACCTCCAAACGGCGGAGTGTGTTCGACTGTCCCGACGTTGGAGTTTCAACCATCCCGACGAGAGGGCCTTCCCCGTAGCGGTGACTATGGAAGTTTATGGCCCCGACCACGGGTGAACAAAGGAGGAGGAGGACGGACTGTACTTTGTGCCTTCCACCAGTGAAGAATGCTGTGGTGGATGTTTGTGTTACATTTATATTGTGTGTTGTGTGTTCTTTTTGAGTGTATCGCTGCTGGCAAATTCATTTCACTGCACTTCATTGTGTATGTGATGAATAAAACTGATTGATTGATTGATTAAACTGCACATGCAACTCGGTGACTTGTGAGGATACAAGCAGCGGTTTACCAGAATGATCAGCAAGTAACTGTTTACACCGAAGATCAGACACAAAATGCTGGAGAAACTCAGCGGGTCAGGCAGCATCTCTGGAGAAAAGGAATGGTCGATGTTTCGGGTTGAGACCCTTCATCTGACTGGTCTCGTCGGAAGAAGGGTCCCAACCCAAAACGTCACCCATCCTATATCTCCACAGATGCTGCCTGACCCGCTGAGTTACACCGGCACTATTGTGTCTGATCTTTGGTGTAAACCAGCATCTGCAGCTCGTCGCTTCTACATTTTGGGATGGAATAGTTCTTTTCCAGTGCTGTCCTTGGCCGGGAGGGTGGGTGAATCTCTGCCGCAGAAGGCAGCGGCATCTGACATCCCTGCCTCAGCAAAACATTCACTGGACGTTTTCAAGCCAGAGTTAGATAAACCTCTTAGGGCTAACGGAGTCAAGGGATATGGGGAGGGAGCAGGAATGGGGTACTGATTGTGGACGATGGGTACTTTCAAGAGATAGGGCTCTTAAAGATAGCGGAGACAGGGGATATGGGGAGAAGGCAGGAACGGGGTACGGATTGGGGATGATCAGCCGTGATCACATTGAATGGCAGTGCTGGCTACTCCTGCACCTACTTCCTATGTTTCTATGCACCACCCCCCCCCTCACGCTGACACCCGGGCGTCTCTCCCCCATTCAGCTGGATACAGTAACAAGGACAGGTTCCACACTCACCGATATGATCTCGGCCTTGGAGATATTGGGAGCGATGCTCCTCATGAAGAGCGAGCAGGTTTTGTGAAGCGGCCGTGGTTTGGGAGTCGTGTCCGTCTCCTTCTCCTTCTTCTCCTCCTTGGGTTTTTCTTTCTGTTTTTCTTCCTCTTTCTTCTCTTGTTTCGTCTCTTCTGTAACACGTTAAAACAACAGGATCATTTGTGGCAGATCTCCTCCGCCCACCCTGACTATCCCGGAGACTTTGGGGCGGCATAGATGCTGCCTCACAGCGCCAGAGATCCCAGGTTCCATCCTGACTACGGACGCTGTCTGTACAGAGTTTGTACCTTCTCCCCGTGACCCGCGTGGGTTTTCTCCCAGTGCTCTGGTTTCCTCCCACACTCTGAAGATGTACAGGTTTGTAGGGTAAATGGCTTGTGCAAGTTGTAAATTGTCCCCAGTGTGTAGAATCCTAGAGTGATACAGTGTGGAAACAGGCCCTTCAGCCCAACTCGCCCACACCGGCCAACATGTTCCAGCTACACTAGTCACAGAGTGATACAGTGTGGAAACAGGCCCTTCAGCCCAACTTGCCCACACCGCCCAACATGCCCCAGCTACACTAGTCACAGAGTGATACAGTGTGGAAACAGGCCCTTCAGCCCAACTCGCCCACACCGTCCAACATGTCCCAGCTACACTAGTCATAGAGTGATACAGTGTGGAAACAGGCCCTTCAGCCCAACTCGCCCACACCGCCCAACATGCCCCAGCTACCCTAGTCCCACCTGCCTGCGCTTAGTCCATAATCCTCCAACCTGTCCTATCCATGTACCCGTCTAACTGTTTGGACAGTCCCAGCCTCAACTACCTCCTCTGGCAGCTTGTTTCATACACCCACTGTGTGAAAATGTCACCCCTCGGATTCCTATTAAATCTTTCCCCCTTTAACTTGAACCTATGTCCTCTGGTCCTCGATTCCCTTACTCTGGGCAAAAGACTCTGTGCATCTACCCGATCTATTCCGCTCATGATTTTATACACCTCTATAAGATCTCCCCACATCCTCCTGCGCTCCATGGAATAGAGACCCAGCCTGCCCAACCTCTCCCTGTAGCTCACACCCTCTAGTCCTGGCAACATCCCCGTAAATCTTCTCTGCACCCTTTCAAGCTTGACAATATGCGGGCTAAACACCAGGTCAGTGGTTCAAATGGTACAAGAGGGGCTGTCAAAAGAGTGGGCCTACACTGGAGAGGGGCTAAATTAAAGAGGGGGCCTACACTGGAGAGGGGCTAGATTAATGAGTGGGCCTACACTGGAGAGGGGCTAGATTAATGAGTGGGCCTACTCTGGAGAGGGGCTGGATTAATGAGTGGGCCTACACTGGAGAGGGGCTGGATTAATGAGTGGGCCTACATTGGAGAGGGGCTAGATTAATGAGTGGGCCTACTCTGGAGAGGGGCTAGATTAATGAGTGGGCCTACTCTGGAGAGGGGCTAGATTAATGAGTGGGCCTACACTGGAGAGGGGCTAGATTAATGAGTGGGCCTACACTGGAGAGGGGCTAGATTAATGAGTGGGCCTACACTGGAGAGGGGCTAGATTAATGAGTGGGCCTACACTGGAGAGGGGCTAGATTAATGAGTGGGCCTACACTGGAGAGGGGCTAGATTAATGAGTGGGCCTACTCTGGAGAGGGGGCTAGATTAATGAGTGGGCCTACTCTGGAGAGGGGCTAGATTAATGAGTGGGCCTACTCTGGAGAGGGGCTAGATTAATGAGTGGGCCTACTCTGGAGAGGGGCTAGATTAATGAGTGGGGCTACTCTGGAGAGGGGCTAGATTAATGAGTGGGCCTACTCTGGAGAGGGGATAGATTAATGGGTGGGCCTACTCTGGAGAGGGGCTAGATTAATGAGTGGGCCTACTCTGGAGAGGGGCTAGATTAATGAGTGGGCCTACTCTGGAGAGGGGCTAGATTAATGAGTGGGCCTACTCTGGAGAGGGGGCTAGATTAATGAGTGGGGCTACACTGGAGAGGGGCTGGATTAATGAGTGGGCCTACACTGGAGAGGGGCTGGATTAATGAGTGGGCCTACACTGGAGAGGGGCTAGATTAATGAGTGGGCCTACTCTGGAGAGGGGCTGGATTAATGAGTGGGCCTACACTGGAGAGGGGCTAGATTAATGAGTGGGCCTACACTGGAGAGGGGCTAGATTAATGAGTGGGGCTACACTGGAGAGGGGCTGGATTAATGAGTGGGCCTACACTGGAGAGGGGCTGGATTAATGAGTGGGCCTACACTGGAGAGGGGCTAGATTAATGAGTGGGCCTACACTGGAGAGGGGCTGGATTAATGAGTGGGCCTACACTGGAGAGGGGCTAGATTAATGAGTGGGCCTACACTGGAGAGGGGCTAGATTAATGAGTGGGCCTACACTGGAGAGGGGCTGTCAAAAGAGTGGGCCTACACTGGAGAGGGGCTAGATTAATGAGTGGGCCTACACTGGAGAGGGGCTGGATTAATGAGTGGGCCTACACTGGAGAGGGGCTAGATTAATGAGTGGGCCTACACTGGAGAGGGGCTAGATTAATGAGGGGGCCTACACTGGAGAGGGGCTAGATTAATGAGTGGGCCTACTCTGGAGAGGGGCTGGATTAATGAGTGGGCCTACACTGGAGAGGGGCTGGATTAATGAGTGGGCCTACAATGGAGAGGGGCTAGATTAATGAGTGGGCCTACTCTGGAGAGGGGCTAGATTAATGAGTGGGCCTACTCTGGAGAGGGGCTAGATTAATGAGTGGGCCTACACTGGAGGGGCTGGATTAATGAGTGGGGCTACACTGGAGAGGGGCTAGATTAATGAGTGGGCCTACACTGGAGAGGGGCTAGATTAATGAGTGGGCCTACTCTGGAGAGGGGCTAGATTAATGAGTGGGCCTACACTGGAGAGGGGCTGGATTAATGAGTGGGGCTACACTGGAGAGGGGCTAGATTAATGAGTGGGCCTACACTGGAGAGGGGCTGGATTAATGAGTGGGGCTACACTGGAGAGGGGCTAGATTAATGAGTGGGCCTACACTGGAGAGGGGCTGGATTAATGAGTGGGCCTACACCGGAGAGGGGCTAGATTAATGAGTGGGCCTACTCTGGAGAGGGGCTGGATTAAAGAGGGGGCCTACACTGGAGAGGGGCTAGATTAATGAGTGGGCCTACACTGGAGGGGCTAGATTAATGAGTGGGCCTACTCTGGAGAGGGGCTGGATTAATGAGTGGGCCTACACTGGAGAGGGGATAGATTAATGAGTGGGCCTACACTGGAGGGGCTAGATTAATGAGTGGGCCTACACTGGAGAGGGGCTAGATTAATGAGTGGGCCTACACTGGAGAGGGGCTAGATTAATGAGTGGGCCTACACGGGAGAGGGGCTAGATTAATGAGTGGGCCTACACTGGAGAGGGGCTAGATTAATGAGTGGGCCTACACTGGAGAGGGGCTAGATTAATGAGTGGGCCTACACTGGAGAGGGGCTGGATTAATGAGTGGGCCTACACTGGAGAGGGGCTGGATTAATGAGTGGGCCTACACTGGAGAGGGGCTGGATTAATGAGTGGGCCTACACTGGAGAGGGGCTGGATTAATGAGTGGGCCTACTCTGGAGGGGCTGGATTAAAGAGGGGGCCTACTCTGGAGGGGCTAGATTAAGTGGGACGTACCTTCTTTTGGTGTCTTATCATCATCTTCATTTTGCTTCCCTGTGTGAAGATAAACACCACATGAAACATCAGTTGAAACAACCATCGATACGCACATCAAGAGGAACTGGACGCGGGCGGAGGCAGAGAGAGAGAGAGGCGTGGGGCACACAGGGTCTATTGCTTGGGGAACATCGTGCTGCTGCATCTCTCTTCAAAGCTGCAGATTGAACTGTTGCTGCCATTAAAACGCTACAGGCGTCACGGTGGCACAGTGACAGAATTGCTGCCCTACAGCGCCGGAGACCCAGTTCCACCCCGACTACGAGGGCTGTCTGTACGGAGTTTGCACGTTCTCCCCGTGACCTGCGTGGGTTTTCTCCCAGATCTTCCCTTTCCTCCCACACTCCAAAGGCGTACAGGCTTGTCGGTCAATTGGCATTGGTACAAAGGTAAAATTGTGCCCCCAGTGTGTGTGTAGGACAGTGTGGATGTGCGGGAATCGCTGTGCGGTGTGGGCCCAGTGGGCTGAAGGGCCTGTTGCCGTGCTGTATCTCTGAATATACTGGATCACAGTTTAAGGATAAGGGGGAAATCTTTATGACCGAGATGAGGAAAACATTTTTCACGCACAGAGAGCGGTGAATATGTGGAATTCTCTGCCACAGAAGGTAGTTGAGGCCACACAGTTCATTGGCTATATTTAAGAGGGAGTTAGATGTGGCCCTTGTGGCTAAAGGGATCAGGGGGTATGGAGAGAAGGCAGGGATGGGATACTGAGTTGGATGATCAGCCATGATCATATTGAATGGCGGTGAAGGCTGGAAGGGCCGAATGGCCTCTACTTCAGCACCTATTTTCTATGTTTCTAACTAAACTACAGTACCTGGTTCCTCGTCCTGTTTGATTTCCACGCCGGGCGGCACAACTTCGGGCTCAGACTCCGAATCGGAGGCGGTGGCTTCATCCTCGTCGTAGCTGTCCTCCCCGCTGTGTTTCCTCTTCCGTTTCTTCACAGCCTGAGTGTTTATACAGGGGGGGGGGCATGGCATCACACAGCGAGCACGATTCACGGCAACGTTTCAATGCAAGTGCTGCATGCACGGGTGCAGCAGCACAAGTAACGGTCGCAGCTACACTCAGGCAACAGATCTACCCCCCAACATCTCCGCTCTGTCTGCCTTGGCCTACACCATCTCCCGGTTGCTCAGCACTTTAAAGCCCACTCCCACACTACTGACCGTTCTGTCCTGGGCCTCCTCCACTCTCAAGAGTGAGACCCAGCGCAAATTGGAGGAGCAGCACCTCATATTTCACTCGAGCAGCTTACAACACAATTGCCTTAGAATAAAGGGGAGGTCATTTAGGATGACAGATGGCACAATGGGCTAAGTGTTCGGCTGGCAACCGGAAGGTAGCTGGTTCGAATCCCGCTTGGAGTGCATACTGTCGTTGTGTCCTTGGGCAAGACACTTCACCCACCTTTGCCTGTGTGTGAATGTGTGAGTGATTGGTGGTGGTCGGAGGGGCCGTAGGCGCAGATTGGCAGCCACGCTTCCGTCAGTCTGCCCCAGGGCAGCTGTGGCTACAGAAGTAGCTTACCACCACCGAGTGTGACTGAGGAGTGAATGAATAATGCGATGTAAAGCGCCTCGAGTATTAGAAAGGCGCTATATAAATCCCATCCATTATTTAAGACCGAGGTGAGAAAAAACTTTTTCACCCAGATAGTTGTGAATTAATGGAATTCCCTGCCACATAGGGCAGTGGAGGCCAAATCACTGGATGGATTTAAGAGAGAGTTAGAGAGCTAGTGGAGTCAAGGGATACGGGGAGAAGGCAGGCACGGGTTATTGATAGGGGACGATCAGCCGTGATCACAATGAATGGCGGTGCTGGCTCGAAGGGCCGAATGGCCTCCTCCTGCACCTATTTTCTATGACTTCTCTAACTTGAAGTAACCTTACTTTCCCTCTCTCTCCATCCCTCCCCCACCCGAGTTCTCTGACTAGTTTCACTGTCCTGGTTACTGATTGCAAGCCTCCTCGTCACATTCCCCTCAGCTCACAATCAACAGCATCTGCTTTGATCTGGCGTTTCCACAAGGTTACGGAGAGTCGGTTTGTCAAGGAGGACTCTCTCTAACTTCTACAGGTGCACAGTAGAGAGCATGCTGGCCGGTTAAGGGGGGGGGACTTGATAGAGGTCTTTAAAATGATGAGAGGGATAGACAGAGTTGACGTGGATAAGCTTTTTCCATTGAGAGTAGGGAAGATTCAAACAAGAGGACATGACTTGAGAATTAAGGGACAAAGGTTTAGGGGTAACATGAGGGGGAACTTCTTTACTCAGAGAGTGGTAGCTGTGTGGAATGAGCTTCCAGTGGAAGTGGTAGAGGCAGGTTCTATTTTATCGTTTAAAAATAAATTGGATAGGAATATGGACGGGAAAGGAATGGAGGGTTATGGTCTGAGTGCAGGTGGATGGGACTAGGGGAGAATACGTGTTCGGCACGGACTAGAAGGGCCGAGATGGCCTGTTTCCATGCTGTAATTGTTATATGGTTATAAGGGTCTCGACCCGAAGCGTCGCCTATTTCTTGGTTCTTGGTCCTCCAAAATATTCCAAATGGAATTTAAACTGTGGAGGTGGTGAAGGGAGGGCTTAAGCCAGAAAGGGTTCTTGGGAAGAAAGAGTTACTTTAAATGTAGTTGCATCTGGTTGGGTAACTATAGTTGGGTGGAGATTATTCCATGCTTTAATTGTGTGTGCGGGGGAAGAACGAATTGCTGTACACATCTGTCTTTGTAGCTGGAATCACAAATTGGATCGAATGCCCTCGTCTGCTCCTAATTGGTTTGGGTTTGGTGTAGGCCTTGTAGTCTATGTCGAGCTGACCATTTAATATTTTGTAAAAACAGGTCAAACGGTGAGCTTCACGTGTGTGTGTCTTGGAGAGGGATCCACCACAGAGAATTCAGAAGTTTGGTGACACTCGCTTCTCTCTCATAGGTGTTCCTTCTCTCCATGGATGCTGCCTGACCCGCTGAGTTTCTCCGGCATTTTTTCGACCTACCTTTGGCGGCACGGGGCTCTCCTTGACTGGTTCGCAGGGTTCAGCTTCATCCTTCTCCTCCCCGTCCTCACCCTCACCCTCACCCTCGCCCTCGCCCTTGTCCTCATCCGGCGTCTCCTTGGCTTTACTCTCATCTTTATCCTGAGGCGGCTTCACCTCCACTGACTGCTCCACACCTTCTGCCTGGGGAGGGAGAGAATCAGGACACACACACTGCAGACCACAGCATCGCATGTAGACTCAACCGGCACACTATGAGCCCGCACGTGCATGGATAGACAGTTCTTTGATCAACGCCCCCCCGCCCCTGTTCAGTTCCACACTTCACCTCCCCGCTACTCCCCCCCCCCATCAGATTCCAGCATCTGTAGATACACACTAAATGCTGGAATAACTCAGTGGGACAGGCAGAAGGGCCTCGACCCAAAACGCCACCCATTCCTTCTATCCACAGATGCTGCCTGTCTTGCTGTTCATCCTGCATTTTGTGTCCATCTTCAGTGTAAAGCAGCATCTGCAGTTCCTTCCTCCAGCATCCTGTTCTCCACTGATCACCTTCCAGCCTCTGTCAACGTTGTCCATGAACCAACCTCCTCGCTTGCTGGCTCCTACGCTACCCTCTCATCCTGTAATACCGGCTACACCCCCCTCCCCCTCTAGACAAAGGGCCACCACCCAACATGTCCACTGTTCATTCCACTCCACAGATGCTGCCTGACCCACTGAGTTACTCCAGCACTGTGAAACGTCACCTATCCATGTTCTCCACAGATGCTGCCTGACCCGCTGAGTTACTCCAGCACTCTGTGAAACGTCACCTATCCATGTTCTCCACAGATGCTGCCTGACCCGCTGAGTTACTCCAGCACTCTGTGAAACGTCACCTATCCATGTTCTCCACAGATGCTGCATGCCTGACCCGCTGAGTTACTCCAGCACTCTGTGAAACGTCACCTATCCATGTTCTCCACAGGTGCTGCCTGACCCGCTGAGTTACTCCAGCACTCTGTGAAACGTCACCTATCCATGTTCTCCACAGGTGCTGCCTGACCCGCTGAGTTACTCCAGCACTCTGTGAAACGTCACCTATCCATGTTCTCCACAGATGCTGCCTGACCCGCTGAGTTACTCCAGCACTCTGTGAAACGTCACCTATCCATGTTCTCCACAGATGCTGCATGCCAGGCCCGCTGAGTTACTCCAGCACTGTTACAGATTGCAACCATGGATGGGATGAGCATAATTACCTTCTTGCCATCTTCTTCCTTCTCTCTCTCCACCACCTTCTTGTCGTTCTCCACCACCTTCCCCTCTTCCTTCTTTGCCGGCTCCGTCTTGTCCGCCTTCTCCTCTTCTTCCTCAAGATCGAGAATTTTGACGTCAACTTGCGTTCCGCCCTCCATCTTGATGACGGCTGGCGGAGGGAGAGAATGAAAAAGGTGTCTATTGTAGAGGTGGACAATATAACAACAAACTGAAGAAAGGGCGAAGCTAGAGGGAAAAGGGGGTGGGTGTATGGAACGAGCCGCCGGAGGAGGAGGTAGTTGAGGCTGAGACCATCGCAGTTTAAGAAGCAATTAGACAGGTACATGGATAGGACAGGTTTAGAGATATGGGGGTGGGACTAGTATAGATGGGACATGTTGGCCGGTGTGGACAAGTTGGGTCAAAGGGCCTGTTTCCACACTGTGTGACTTTACGAGCAATGGGCTGGGGGAAACATTTTCTAATCTTTTACTTCGACGGAGGTGCAGTTTTTTCCGTATCGTATTTCCGCCGCATTGCAGCCTAACATCGAGGAGGTGGTGGTCTTTGCTGGAGACCGACTTCGGGAGCTCCAACCACGGGAGCCTGCGGACTTTAACATTGTGCAGCTGGCGGTCCCTGGTTAGAGACCGACTTCGGCAGCTCCAAGCCGCAGGAGCTTTGATCGATCGCCCTGACTGTGGATAGTTCGACTGCCCCGACCACGGGAGAATTAAGAGGAAGAAGATTGGGCTTTATTGCCTTCCATCACAGTGGGGAATGTGGGGAATCCGCTGTGGTGGATGTTTATGTTAACTTTTATGTAGTTGTGTGTTTGGTTGCTTTTTTTAAAAGTATGGCTGTGTGGCAAATCAAATTTCATTGTACCTTAATTGGTGCATTTGACAATAAACTTTGAACCTTTGACTCAGTGGGTCGAAGGGCCTGTTTCCACACTGTGTCTCTCTATGACTAGTGTAGCTGGGACATGTTGGCCGGTGTGGGCAAGTTGGGCTGAAGGGCCTGTTTCCACACTGTATCACTCTATGACTAGTGTAGATGGGGCATGTTGGGCTGGTGTGGGCAAGTTGGGCTGAAGGGCCTGTTTCCACACTGTGTCTCTCAGTGACTAGTGTAGCTGGGACATGTTGGGCTGGTGTGGGCAAGTTGGGCTGAAGGGCCTGTTTCCACACTGTATCACCCTGGGACTAGTGTAGCTGGGACATGTAGGGCTAGTGTGGGCAAGTTGGGCTGAAGGGCCTGTTTCCACACTGTATCACTCTATGACTTGTGTAGATGGGACATGTTGGGCTGGTGTGGGCAAGTTGGGCTGAAGGGCCTGTTTCCACACTGTACCACTCTATGACTAGTGTAGATGGGACATGTTGGGCCGGTGTGGGCAAGTTGGGCTGAAGGGCCTGTTTCCACACTGTATCACTCTATGACTAGTGTAGATGGGACATGTTGGGCCGGTGTGGGCAAGTTGGGCCGAAGGGCCTGTTTCCACACTGAATCACTCTGTGACTAGTGTAGCTGGGACATGTTGGGCTGGTGTGGGCAAGATGGGCTGAAGGGCCTGTTTCCACACTGTATCACTCTATGACTAGTGTAGCTGGGACATGTTGGGCCGGTATGGGGAAGATGGGCTGAAGGGCCTGTTTCCACACTGTATCACTCTGTGACTAGTGTAGATGGGACATGTTGGGCGGTGTGGGCAAGGTGGGCCTGAGGGCCTGTTTCCACCACTATATCTCTCTATGACTAGTGTAGATGGGGCATGTTGGGCGGTGTGGGCAAGGTGGGCTGAAGGGCCTGTTTCCACACTATATCTCTCTATGGACTAGTGTAGATGGGGCATGTTGGGCGGTGTGGCAAGTTGGGCTGGGAAGGGCCTGTTTCCACACGTATCACTCTATGACTAGTGTAGCTGGGGCATGTTGGGCTGGTGTGGGCAAGTTGGGCTGAAGGGCCTGCTTCCTTCCACACTGTATCACTCTGTGACTAGTGTAGTTGGAACAAGTTGGGCTGGGTGTGGCAAGTTGGGCTGAAGGCCTGCTTCCTTCCACACTGTGTCTCTCAGTGGCCCGCGAGGTAGAGAGCAAGAATTACCTGCATCCAAGGCCTTCATGATGATGTTGGCCTTTTCAATGTCTAGCGAGAGGCCGTCGAACCAGCCGTGCTCCATCAGGTAACAGTAAACGCTGAGCCGTGTGCGAAGGCCAAAGTCAGCCTCCTGCTTGCGTTTGCCAGCCTCGTCCGGGTGGTACTTAGAGCGGAACCTTCAAAAGTGCAAAGACAAGTCGATCGCTGGTACAAGTCGGGAGCGTGGAGCAGCGGAAAATGCAGCAGTTCAATCAAGAAATCATGCAGCAAGCGGGGATTCACCAGAGGAGGAGAAGATGTGAAACAAGGCAGGATAAATGGCTAAAAACAGGCACGGCTGTTAGTGGCCGCATCCACTACAGGCTTCCAACTCTCCACTTGCTGTTGGGAGGGGGGGGGGGGGGAGGACTAGTTATCAACGCTCCTGCTGGTTCTTGCACCAACTGTGGTACGGCAGGTGTACTGGTGACCACAAGCGAGCTCGCTCTGCCTCCTGGACTTTACACCATGCACGGCCCTTGACCAAAGGAGGGCACAAGAGGGTCCCAGGGTGGGCAGGGGCTGTACTGTGCTGGAGGGTCCCAGGGTGGGCAGGGGCTGTACTGTGCTGGAGGGCCCCAGGGTGGGCAGGGGCTGTACTGTGCTAGAGGGCCCCAGGGTGGGCAGGGGCTGTACTGTGCTAGAGGGCCCCAGGGTGGGCAGGGGCTGTACTGTGCTGGAGGGTCCCAGGGTGGGCAGGGGCTGTACTGTGCTAGAGGGCCCCAGGGTGGGCAGGGGCTGTACTGTGCTGGAGGGTCCCAGGGTGGGCAGGGGCTGTACTGTGCTGGAGGGCCCCAGGGTGGGCAGGGGCTGTACTGTGCTGGAGGGTCCCAGGGTGGGCAGGGGCTGTACTGTGCTGGAGGGTCCCAGGGTGGGCAGGGGGCTTGTACTGTGCTGGAGGGCCCCAGGGTGGGCAGGGGCTGTACTGTGCTGGAGGGTCCCAGGGTGGGCAGGGGCTGTACTGTACTGGAGGGTCCCAAGGTGGGCAGGGGGTTGTACTGTGCTGGGTTACACACAGTCCCAGACCCCCACGCTGCCTTCCCTCACCTTTCACCACCACTGGGCCCCCCCAAACCCACAGGAGAATTGCATCTGAATCGGGCCAATACCTTACAACGATTATTCAGTGGTCTGAATGTAGGGTACGGGATGGTTCAAACAGAGCTAACTCTGGACATTTGTCCAGAGAGATGCTGCCTGAACTGCTCCAGTACTTTTTTTTTTGTAAACCAGCATCTGCAGTTCCTTGCTTCTAACTCTGATGTTTCGGACCACGGCAAGCATACCATGTAGATCCTCGTCTCCGTTCTAAATGCTTTACCCCTTATTCTTAAACAGTGGCCCCTGGTTCTGGACTCCCCCAACATCGGGAACATGTTTCCTGCCTCTAGCGTGTCCAAACCCTTAACAATCTTGTATGTTTCAATAAGATTCCCTCTCATCCTTCTAAATTCCAGTGAAAATACGCCCAGTCGCTCCATTCTTTCAACATACGACAGTCCCGCCATCCCGGGAATTGACATGGTAAACCTACGCTGCACTCCCTCAATAGCAAGAATGTCCTCCCTCAAATTTGGAGACCAAAACTGCACGCAATACTCCAGGTGTGGTCTCACCAGGGCCCTGTACAACTGCAGAATGACCTCTTTGCTCCTATAGGTAGACAAAATTGCTGGAGAAACTCTGCGGGTGCAGCAGCATCTATGGAGCGAAGGAAATAGGCAAATTTTTGTGACGAAACCCTTCTTCGCTCCTATACTCAACCCCTCTTGTTATGAAGGCCAACATGCCAAAACTGCACACAATACTCCAGGTGTGGTCTCACTAGGGCCCGGTACAACTGCAGAAGGACCTCTTTGCTCCTCTACTCGACTCCTCTTGTTATGAAGGCCAAAATGCCAAAACTGCATACAATACTCCAGGTGTGGTCTCACCAGGGCCCTGTACAACTGCAGAAGGACCTCTTTGCTCCTCTACTCAACTCCTCTTGTGATGAAGGCCAACATGCCATTCGCTCTCTTCACTGCCTGCTGTGCCTGCATGCTTACTTTCAATGCCCAGTGTCACCACCTCTCCTCTCTGTCCCAGGGGGACTGAGGAAGCGGTCAGGGCGAGGTGGGTCAGCTCTGGACTTTCTCTTGGTGTTTGCCAGTACTGTGATCCTGCCTTGCCTTCATTCATCACCTCTGGAGAAACCCAATCAGTTATGAAAGACAAAAAAAAAAAAAAATCCCTAGTAAAAATGAACATGAACAAATCACCAATATTAATTTTGTTGTTTTTTTTTATATAAAACCTTTTAACTTCAAGAATTATTGTTTTGGCAGCTTACGTACGGATAAAATAATAATACTTAGGTGTCGAAGTCATCTTGCAGAATGCGAGCGAGCGTTTTGAGGCTTGTTGTCAATAGCAGTGATTTGTTTTGTGACCCTTACTAACTAAACGCTAACACTTTGGAATAACTAATCACTGCATTGTACACAGTGTGTGACTAACTAGTAGATCTCATACAAGGGTTTCCAGTGCAGCGTGCCAGGATTTTTGCTTCACATTTGCACCTTGTCTTCAAGGGCAGGGGTGGGGGGGGAAGAAAGGTGTCAGAATTAACATTCATACAAACAAAAAAGACTACAAAAGGACAAAAAAATAAAGAAGTTAGTTTAAAAAAAAGCCATTATTATTACCCCCCCCCCCCCCCCCCCCCCCCCCACTCCAACCCCACCCCCCCCCCCCCCCCCACGTGCTACAACTGCTGCCTCCCAAACCGACGCAGTTCCTGTGTCAAATTGGCAAATGCGAGGGCATTCCTCGAGGAGGGGGAGATAAACAACACAGAGAGCGGAAGAGACTCGAGTCTGAAGAAGGGTCTCGACCTGAAACGTCGCCCGTTCCTCCTCTCCAGAGATGCTGCCTGTCCCGCTGAGTTTTTGCTCCGGCTTTTAAACCAGCGTCTGCAGTTCCTTCCTGCAACATGCAAACTCGGCACAGACAGCACCCGTAGTCGGGATCGAACCCTCTGCCAGCGGCGCCACTGTGAAACAGATCTGAACGCATGAGCTGGCTGCACTACCCACCGTGGAATCGCTGTCACCAGCAGGGTTTGCTGCCTGGCTTGAAAGCCAGAGATGACGCATGGAAGGGCGATCTCCAGCTCCCCCCTTGATGTAACTTAGGCCAGGGTCTGGATTGAAAGGCGGCAGAACGGCGGGGGGCGGAGGAGCAGGGAAGGTGCGGACAGGATCATCATAACCGCGCCGTTCTTCCACACGGGATAATGTGAGGTTGCCTCAGCCTGCTCTCTGCCACCTGTACAGCAAACTCACAGCGCTGGCTTCAGGGGAGGCTGAACGCACCACTTCACTTCAGAGATACAGCGCTTCGAGTCCACACTGACCAGCCATCACCCCGCACACTAACATTATCCCACACACACCGGGGACATGTTGCAATTTTACCATAGCCAATTAACGGACAATAGACCGCACGTCTTTGGAGTGTGGGAGGAAACCGGAGCACCCGGAGAAAACCCACGCAGCAACAGGGAGAACGTACAACAGCACCCGCAGTCAGGATCGAACCCGGGTCCCAGATGCTGTGAGGCAGCAACACTAACCGCTGCGCCACTTTGAGGATGAGAGGGAGGGAGGGGAGGGGAGGGGGGTGAGAAACATTACAGGTCACATCTGCAGCACTGGTGAATCAGAGCGGGTACACGGTACACAGCCAACAACACACAGGGGACCGGGCCTGCCAGCGTCTGCCTCACCATTCTTCATCCTTGTGTGCCAGGAAGAAATCCTGCATCTGCTGCCGGCGGAACTCGATCTTGTAGTCGTTGTAACGCTTCACCGATTCCGTCTCGTCCACAGAGTCATCCAGGGACAGCAGGAACTCCTTGAAGGTCTTCATGACAGGGGCCGGGGGCCCCACCTCCAGCTCGTGTAGGTTGCCCAGCCTGGGGGTGAGGAGGAGACTAACAGCGTCGGTACAGCATGGCCATAGGCTGTGCCGGCAATCGGCACTGGCCCCTCACCTCGCCTCGCCTGCACCCCAACCCACAGTACATTAATAATAATAATAATGGATGGGATTTATATAGTGCCTTTCTAATACTCAAGGCGCTTTACATCGCATTATTCATTCACTCCTCAGTCACACTCGGTGGTGGTAAGCTACTTCTGTAGCCACAGCTGCCCTGGGGCAGACTGACGGAAGCGTGGCTGCCAATCTGCGCCTACGGCCCCTCCGACCAGCACCAATCACTCACACACATTCACACACAGGCAAAGGTGGGTGAAGTGTCTTGCCCAAGGACACAACGACAGTATGCGCTCCAAGCGGGATTCGAACCGGCTACCTTCCGGTCGCCAGCCGAACACTTAGCCCATTGTGCCATCTGTCGTCCCGGCATTAGACCAGTGATTCACAGCAGTGTCAGTACAGCATGTCCATAGGCTGTGCCGGCAATCGGCACTGGCCCCTCACCTCGCCTGCACCCCAACCCACGGTACATTAGACCAGTGATTCCCAACCTGGGGCCACATCATGGCAAATTTCAGGGGGGCCACGGAAAAATGTTGGGATTTAGGGGGACCACAGGTTCAATGAAGGGGGCCACAGAGCTACCACCCTGTTGCCTCCTAAATTTCAGTTCGAATAAATTTAAATCTATGTAGTTGAAATATTTTTGATGTTTGCGGAATAGAATAAAAGAGAATATATGTACAATTAATAGACACTGATATTTTTATGGAAGGTATTATAATATTGAAGTACTTTTTTCCCGCTAATAATGTCGGGGGGGGGGGGGTGGGCACAGAAAAATTAAAAGATCCCAAGGGGGCCATGAGCTAAAAATGGTTGAGAACCACTGCATTAGACCCAGCAATGGGTGGGTGGGCGAGAGGGGAGTCACGGAGTACCGCATGGCCATAGGCTGTGCTGGAAAAAGGCACCGGCCCCCTGCCCTCGCCTGCACCCTAACCCACGGTACTGTGATATTATAATAAAAGCTCCATGTTAAGGAAAATATAACTAAAGGCACTGATAGTCCTTCTAAAGGGGAGTACAGAGATACAACCCACCCACCAGAGGCTACCTCACGCCGTGAGAGGTGGAGACCCCCCCCCCCCCATTCTGGGCTTCACGGACCCTCTGCTCGCGTGCGGCGGGGGGGGGAGCTGCCCCGTGTTTGACCTCACCTGGCCTGGATGGGAATGCCGTGGTGCTGCTGCATCATGTGGATGTCCGGGTGACCCCAGGGTTGCGGGGGTCCGTAGCTGGGCCCACCCCCACCGGCGTACGGCATCTCATAGCCGGTGTGATAGGGGTCAGCAACATGGTCCTCCCTGAGTGAGGGGGAGAAACAGCACATCAATCGACAAATCCTGCACACAAGAAGCACAACTGCCCCGACTCACAGGAGGGGAGCCAGTGGCAAGGTCACTGG
Organism: Amblyraja radiata; assembly: GCF_010909765.2. NCBI lineage: Eukaryota > Metazoa > Chordata > Chondrichthyes > Rajiformes > Rajidae > Amblyraja > Amblyraja radiata. The sequence goes on along the minus strand of NW_022630642.1, from coordinate 26,043 downwards.
CGATGTAATAATGGATGGGATTTATTTAATAATAATGGATGGGATTTATATAGCGCCTTTCTAATACTCAAGGCGCTTTACATCGCATTATTCATTCACTCCTCAGTCACACTCGGTGGTGGTAAGCTACTTCTGTAGCCACAGCTGCCCTGGGGCAGACTGACGGAAGCGTGGCTGCCAATCTGCGCCTACGGCCCCTCCGACCACCACCAATCACTCACACACATTCACACACAGGCAAGGCAAGGCAAGGCAAATTTATTTATATAGCACCATTCGTGCAAACTGCAATTCAAGGTGCTTTACAGGAAAGAAAAAATAAAATAGTCAAAGGTGGGTGAAGTGTCTTGCCCAAGGACACAACGACAGTATGCACTCCAAGCGGGATTCGAACCGGCCACCTTCCGGTCGCCAGCCGAACACTTAGCCCATTGTGCCATCTGTCGTCCCAAAGTAGTACAAGGGGAGGCTGACAGGATGGTCTCACAGACATCAGTGTCTCCTGAGCTGCCCCGACTCACAGGAGAGGAGCCAGTGGCAAGGTCACTGGCGATGTGGAACAAGGGGAGCTGACAGGAGAGTCTCACAGACATCAGTGTTTCCTGAACTGTTCACGAATACACATAATGTGAGAAATTTAGAGAGTAAAATGCAGATAATCCTTCATTTGGTGCTTCCTGCCAGGCAGGTCTTACAAACATCACATGTTCCTCCGGTTAAGACTCCAACACATTTTTTACTTATTTTGCACTGTGGCGTAACAACCGAATGAATTTAAAGGCAGATATGATTCGCCGACTTTATACTTTGAGGGCCTGAATAGGTCTGCGATGGCAAGGAAATATTCAATCCGAATATTCACCGTCGGGACTGGGAATGGGCCTGACACCGAGTAAAAATGGGAATAACACAAATGACCGGGGATCAACGTACAGGTACAGGGAAACGCTTTTTGTTGCGTACTATCGGGTCAGCAGAAAGACAACACATGCTCACAATTAAACCAGCATCTGCAGTTCTTCCCATTACAACGAGCCGTCCACTGTACACAGATACGGGATAAAGGGAATAACGTTTTGTGCAAGATAAAGTCCAGTCAAGTCCGATTAAAGATAGTCCGAGGGTCTCCAATGAGGTAGATGGGAGATCAGGACTGCTCTCTAGTTGGTGATAGGATGGTTCAGTTGCCTGATAACAGCCGGGAAGAAACTGCCCCTGAATATTTGTCTGACAAAGGCAGACACACAGTGCTGGAGTAACTCGGCGGGACAGGCAGCATCTCTGGAGAGAAGGAATGGGTGATGTTTCGGGTTGAGACCCTTCTTCATCATTGTGCCAAAACCATCACTGATCTGCCTACACATGTGCCAATCCAAGTTATTTCAATGCCAGTAACATATCTGCTTCAACCTCCACACCCAGCAGCTTGTTCCAGCAACCCACTACCCTCTGTGTAAAATAGACTTGCCCCGCACATATCCTTTACACCTTGCCCCCCGTCACCTTAAAGCTGAGCCCTCTAGTATTTGATTGGTCCATTCTGGTAAAAAGGTTGTGAGTGTTGACCCTATCTGTGCCTGTCACCATTTTATGTCAAGGGGAAAGGATGTCCTTTGCTGAAACGGAGATGGAAGCAGTGCCTGCATAAGGGCCTGTCCCAATTTCACCACCTCTGCCGAGTTTGCCCTTGACTCATACTCGCAGCAGGTCGTGATGCTAGTCGTAGGTACTCGTGGCATCAAGTAGGTCGGGGCGTTTTTCTAGCCTGATGACAAATGTCCACGAGTAAAAAAAGGTTGTGAATTAGGTGGTGAAAGTGGGACAGGGCAGCATGAAATGCCCCGGCTGCGGCTCCAGTACTCACCAGTCCCGTCGAACTCGCTTCTGCGGTGGGCTGAGGTCGTGTCGCGGTGGAGAGAAACGCTCCCTCCTCCCACGGTCGTAATCGCGGTACTCCCGGCTCCGGCGCTCTCTCCCCCTGTCCCACTCTCTGCAAGGCAAGGGCTTGGTCTCAGCAAACCGGGTACAGCTGGCTCACAACAGCACGGGGCAGACCCAAGACTAGGCTTGTATTCACTGGAGTTTAGAAGAATGAGGGGGGGGGGGGGGGATCTTATAGAAACATATACAATTATAAAAGGACTGGACAAGCTAGATGCAGGAAAAATTTCACCAATGTTGGGCGAGTCCAGAACCAGGGGCCACACACAGTCTTAGAATAAAGGG
>NW_022630642.1:0-23318 GCF_010909765.2 Amblyraja radiata | reverse complement strand
TGCTGGCTCGAAGGGCCGAATGGCCTCCTTTCGCACCTATTGTCTATTGGGTCTCTGTCGATGTAAGGCAGCAACTCTACCACTGCGCCACTGTGCTGCCCCATATTACAATGCAGGTGTTTATGGTGGAACCTGTCCCTTGCGGAGAACCTTGCCCTTCTCCGAGGCCAGCACCGGCCAAACACTGACCTAGTGTAACCCTGGCCTTCTGCTTGAACCTGCGGTGATGTGGGGACATGGATCTTCTCTTTCACTGCCTCTTCCCACCAACGTTCCCCATTTCTGCCAAACTCCACTCAGCTCATCTCCGTCGGACCCAAGACGTCCTCTGTCAATTTCCCTCCCTCCATCGACACTGCCTGACCTGCTGACTTCCATCAGACAAAGGAGCAGAATTGGGCCATTCGGCCCATCCAGTCTGCTCTGCCATTTGATCTTGGCTGATCTTTTTTTTCTCCCCCCTCAACCTCATTCTCCTGCCTTCTCCCCGTAACCTTTGACACCTTCACTAATGAAGAACCGATCAATCTCCGCTTTAAAAAAACCCCGATGACTTTTGGCCTCCACAGCCGTCTGTGGCAATGAATCCGACAGATTCACCACCCTCTGGCTGAAGAAATTCCTCCTCATCTCCTTCCTAAAAGAACATCCTTTAATTCTGATGCTGTGCCCTCTAGTCCTAGACTCTCCCACTGGTGGCAAGATCCTCTCCACATCCACTCTATCCAGGACTTTCAGTTATTTTGTGCTGCCCGACCTGTAGAGTTACTCCGGCACTTTGTGTTTTACTCAGGATTGCGGCCACTGCAGTTCCTTGTGCCTCCATTGTGAGAGCATTAGGGTTAGAGTTGGATACTGAGTTGGATGATCAGCCGTGATCATATTGAATGGCGGTGCAGGCTCGAAGGGCCGAATGGCCTCTACTCCTGCACCTATTTTCTATGTTTCTAGAGTTAAGGCGGGCGGGGGGGTGGGGCGATGGTGGGGGGGGTGGGGCGAGGGTGAGGGGGGGACGAGCGTTCGAGGGGGGTGGGGGTGAGGGCGGGGGACGGGGGTAGGGGGTGGAAGCGGGTGGGGGGGGGGGCGAGGGGGGGCGGGGAAGGGGTAGGGTGGGGGAGGGGAGAGGGGGGAGGGGGCGGTGGGGGAGTGGGGGGCGGGGTGGGGGGGGGGAAAAGTGGTAATGGAGGGGAGGGGCGAGGGGGGCGGCGGAAGGGGTAAGGGGGGGAGTAGGGAGAGGGGGGGGGTTGGTGTGGGGCGAGCGGGGTGGGGGGGGGGTGAAGGGGTAATGGAGGGGAGGGGCGAGGGGGGGGGGGGCAATGTCCGCTTGCCTCCATCCACATTGACAGTGTGTGTTATTTTCCAGCGCCCCCTGCTGGAGGAGAAGGCCCCCGTCGCTCCCTGGTTATTAGCGCTCTTCGTATTTGTGGTGTGTGGATCAGGTGGGTGGTTTGTTTATCCCCCCTCCCCCTCCCCCCTTCTGTCTCCGTCAGCGTGTGTACTCAGAGCACGGCCACTCTGCCCACTGACCTGATTCTTTAATTCGCAACTTACAATTCTAGTCTAGTTTAGAGATACAGCACCAGGTCCATGCCGACCAGCGATCCCCGCACACTAGCACCATCCTACACCCACTAGGGACAATTCTTACATTTACCAAGCCTATTAACCTACAAACCTGTCCGTCTTTGGTGTGTGGGAGGAAACTGAAGATCTCAACAAACAATAGGTGCAGGAGTAGAGGCCATTAGGCCCTTCGAGCCAGCACCGCCATTCAATGTGATCATGGCTGATCATCCCCAATCAGTACCCCGTTCCTGCCTTCTCCCCATATCCCCTGACTCCGCTATCTTTAAGAGCCCTATCTATTTCTCTCTTGAAAGTATCCAGAGAACCGGCCTCCACCGGCCTCTGAGGCAGAGAATTCCACACACAGTAGATTGATAACTTGCAGAAGTAGGGCATGCCCCTACATTCGATTTAAACCATGATGAAACAAAGAGAGACGATCTTCCTTCCTCAGGCAGACGGCCACCAGGAGACAAAGTATAAATTTTATACATTTGGGGGTCATGAAGGGGACACAACTAACATATCAATTTGTTGAGCCCCTGTTTAGGAACCTAACACAAGTACATACCACACACAGTATTTTGATCGCATATGCGCCTACTGGTGCCAAAAAGGTTGAGAGCCACTGGGATAAGACCACTAACTAACACTGAGTCCACGCTGCCCACTCTTGCGTCTAACCCTCTCCTCCTCTCTCCGTCTTACAGCGATTTTCCAGATTATCCAGAGTATCCGGATGGGCGCTTGAAGACAGACCAGCCAGAGGGAACAGCTTTCCGTTTACCGAACGCTGACTTCCCCCTCTCTCCGTCTCTCTCTCACACTCTCTCTCTCTCTCTCTCTCTCTCTCTCTCTCGATCACTCTCTCAGACTCTGGTTCATTCCTGATCAACTCTCATTCGGACTGATCAACGAAAAGCCCTTTTGCCTCGTAAAGCCAGCGACGTCGAAACGAGAAGAAAGGGGGGGGGGAAAAAATCACCAAATCTGCAATCAGTATTTTTTCAAGTAATAAGCGAAGTGGGTGCTCCTTATAGATGCCACTTTATAAATAAATACATATATATATATAAGTTATAGAATTAGTTCCTCTGGCCACCTGGAGCAGGGCACACATTCCAGCCAGTCCAAGTGAACTGACCACTTGTCCTTTGCCCGCACCGGGTACAAGTTCCCTGACACTGATCTGTGTGTACGGTGCCCTGGCCTTGCCTCTGAGCTCTGGGTCACGATGTCTGTGGCTGACCCCTGGAGGGGGGGGGGGGGGCTGTCCGTTTTGTTCACGGTCCCAGCAGTCCGGTCAGATCACCCACCTGCATTTAGTCCTGTTTGAAGGACGCGACCGGCGGGCTTCGTTCCCCCACGTCTAGCCTGCCTGCCGCCCACTCTAGCAGGAGATGGGAACGGGCCTCGAGGTTAAATCTGCGTGCTGACTTTATAAATCTGAATGTAGGTGTCCAGCCACACTGGCTGCTGGAGCTGACACCACCAAGTGTGAGAGAGAGGGGGTGGGGGGGGCTCATCACTGCCTCTCCTGTCCTGGATCACCACAGACCATCTCCCGACGGCGACTGTCGGACCACCCTCTCGTGGGGGGAGGGAGGGGAGGGGGCACAAGTACAAACTGCATTAGCTGCTCCTCCTCACCCAGGTTTAATGGAGCTTTCCTTGGGTGGAGGGTGGTGTCAGGTGCTGGGTCTTGTCGGGTCTGGTGGTCTCGTCGGCCTCTCTCGACCCTCCCTCCCCCACCATCCCCTCTCTCCGGCCCGTCTCCCGGGACCAATCCCTGACCAGATTGACCATTTCCGCCATTCATTCACCCACACGTAGTGGCCTTTAGTCGCGGGGCCAGTGGCATCTTCACACAGCGCCCTCTGCTTCCATTCTGGCATCTCAACGCTCTGTAGGACATGGGTCTCCCCCGAACATCCGGCCTTTCCACAGCTCTCCTGCAGCTCCTCCTCAGCCATCGTTGCAGCCGCCTTCATGCTGAAACTCATCGCACTGTCCCAATGCCAGGGGTGTGTGTGGTGGGGCCAGTGTCGAGGGAGCTTCACTCTGTGTTTGTCCCCAGCAGTGTGTGTGTGGGTGTGACTGACCTGTGTAGAGGGGGCTTCACTCTGCATCAAACCTGTGCTGTATCCACCATCACAGCTTCAGTTTCACTACAAGTGGTGTTAATCACAAAAGCAACTGAGGGGTTGACTTGCTAATCAGATGATTTCTGTTGTGCCGTGAAGCAGGGTGGGGATGTTGGCATTTCTGGCCCTCTGGACACTCGTCCCAGCACCGATCAGCATGAAGTTGCCTCTGCCCCGTCCGATCCTCTCAGGCACCAGTTGCTTGTCAGTTCCCCAGCAGTCCTCTGAAGGTCAAACATTCAGTGCAATCAAGTCAGGAGGGGCTGTTGTAATCAAAGAGTAATTCTGACTGTGTGTGTGTTTGGGATTGTGTGATGGTCTGGGCTGCTGTATAGATGCCCACCGCCTTGTAGATGTCCCAGCTCACATCCACACAAGCCGGGCACTCGAGTGTCTGCTACTTGTCAGCACAGTGCAGGCTCGGGGAGGTGAACCGAGTCGGTGACTGATGCTGGAGGAACCAGGGCCCTGGTCCAGCTCACAAACTCCGGGCATTCTCTCTCCGCTTGCCTCCAGGGACCTGCCCCCTGCCGCCCCCGGGAACCCCCAGTCGATCCCGCAGCCCGGGCAAAGAGAAGGGTCGGAGAGTGTGCAGGGGTCATGTCTCACGCAGCCCACGAGCCAATCCCTGAATTGGACCTTAATGTGCAGTTGTGACCTTTCCTCCTGGGATCTGGGCTCCATTCATCTCATCTCTTCCACTGCTCGTCGGCCCAGAGTCTCGGCGGGATCTGTCGCACAGTTATGCCGTGGCCCCCACAGCCCGAGAGTGAGCGTGGATATCCGTGTTCCAACACTCCTCCACACTCTGCCCTCTCTACCCAGACAATTCATCTCCCAGTGGGCTCCACCTCTGGGTGGATTTTTATCTTTTGAGTTCCCAAAACCCTGACAAGTGAATTTTGTACTCCCTGCTCTTGCAATTTTGTAAACGTTGAACAGCAATAAAAGTATTACCTGCTCATTGTACATGATTGTGGCTGTCTGATTAATAAATCTCCAGCTGGGTTCCCGCCTGCTCTGGTGCAACCTCTCTCTCTCGCGACCGTCCACACAGGGATGTGAACATGAACCTGTCTCCAGGGTAGCACAGGAGCCCAGGGGTATAGCTGCTGCCTTCCCACGCCAGAGATCTCCGTTCAGTCCTGACCTCTGGTACTGTCTGCGCGGAGTTTGCACGTGACCCCCGTGGGTTTTCTCCGGGTGCTACGGTCTCCTCTCGCATCTCAAACACGTGCGGGTTCAAAGTCAAAGTTGATTTTACTCGTGACAGGCACCCGAAGGTGCAGTGATATGAATTTGCCAGCAGCGCTACACTCAAAAAGAACACACAATAAGATTTAACACAGACATCCACCACAGCATTCTTCACTGTGGTGGAAGGCAACAAGGTTCAGCCAGTTCTGTTCACCCGTGGTCGGGACCATGAACCCTCTTTAGTCGCCACTACAGACCGCCCTGACGTTGGGACGGTGGAACACACTTCGCGTCCCGACTCGGCACTTTCCTACCGGAGAGAAGGAATGGGTGACGTTTCGGGTCGAGACCCTTCTTCAGACTGGATTATAGATGGTGATCTGGCTGGAAGGGCCGAATGGCCTACTCCTGCACCTGTTGTCGATGATAATGATGATGAATATTATTATTATTGTTCTATCAAGAGACAGTAACCCTAAGATTTTTGCCTCCATCACAGTGAGGAGGTGCCTGGTGAACCCACTGTGGTGGATGTTAATTTGTGTGTTTTGTTGTTTATTATCACATGTGTGAGGAAAGGGTTAACAGGGATAGTTGATTTCGACTAGGACTCGGAGAAATAGCTGAGGTAGGATAATAGTGAGCTTTCAGCACAAACACCCGACTGGGCTAGGCTAGATAGTAACAACAGAAGAACAGGCAGTGACATTTCAAGATTGAGAATTAGAAGATAAGCGGTCCAGCAGAAACATTACGAGAACTGGGGGAAAGGGCAGGAACTACTCTGTACTGCACATGCTTAATAAGATACATTAATATTACGACAACACCCATCATGACAAAATGTCTCATTTAAATGCACATGCGATGTATGATGTGGGGGGTAACCTGGACGTTGAAGGGCGTTACGGGACGTTCTGGTGAGAATGTGAACCTCAGTGCTCTGATTGGAAGGAGCCAGAAGGGGAGGCTGATTCAGCCAAATGGTGCTGTATAAGTAGAGGATGGTTTCCTGGTCTCGGTGTGTCTCGGTTGGAGAGACACCCAGGGGCTGCAGACTCGTAAATAAAGGAGTTCCTTGTTTCCACAACTTTGTCTCTGGCATCGTGATTGTGAGCACTCACATTTGCATCTCACACACGTATGGCTGCAGGCAACAACCTCTCGGTCTGAACGACAAATAAAGGATCTATATAAAGGCCAACCACCTTTTCACTCTGCTACCCTCTGGGAGGCGATTCAGGTCTCTGAAGGCTCGCACCGGTAGACTAAAAAATAGTTTCTACCCATGTGCCATAAAAGAACTTAATTCCAACAGAGAACACTGGGGAAACAAAATGTAATTCCAAGAAATGCCGCCAAATTCTTTTTAATTCTTTTTAAATACTTATTTATTATTTTTACTAATAAGTGTACATATGTGTCAATGGTTGTCGTGTTTGTATTTTTTTAACCGGAGGAGATGCAATGGAATTTCGTTGCACAGTGTTGTGCAACGACAATAAACGTATTCATTCATTCGTCTAAGTCTAAGTACCGAGGTCTAAGCGGAAGCTCAGAGGGGATAGAGCCTTCTCTGTTGCTGCTCCGACATTATGGAACACTCTGCCGTTGCACATCAGACAGGCCCCCTCACTGTCCATCTTCAAAACCAGTCTTAAAACCCTTTTCTATTCCTTGGCTTTTGCTCCTGTTTTAGTGTTTTTAATGTTTTCTCTCTCTTTTTTAATGTTTTTATTGTCTTGTAATAATTTTTTGTTCATGATTAGTCATGTACAGCACTTTGTTGCAACAGTGGTTGTTTTTAAAGTGCTCTAAAAAAATAAATAAAGTTATTATTATTATTATTATTATTAAGTATCTGGGACTTTGACTCTGACATGGGGGGGGAGAGGGGAGTGCAGGGGAGAGATATGTTTAAGTTTTGCCTTCCATCACAGTGAGGAGGACTCGCTGTGATGGATGTTTATGTGAATTGAATTGTGTTGGTGTGTGTCTTGGTTCTTTTTTTGTATGGCTGCAGAAACCAAATTTCGTTTGAACCTCATGTGAGGTTCAAATGACAAATAAAAGGTATTGTATTGTATTGTATTCAAATTCCTGGGCGTGCACATCTCTGAAGATCTTTCCTGGTCTGAGAACACTAATGCAATCATCAAAAAAGCACATCAGCGCCTCTACTTCCTGAGAAGATTACGGAGAGTCGGATTGTCAAGGAAGACTCTCTCTAACTTCTACAGGTGCACAGTCGAGAGCATGCTGACCGGTTGCATCGTGGCTTGGTTCGGCAACTTGAGCGCCCTGGAGAGGAAAAGACTACAAAAAGTAGTAAACACTGCCCAGTCCATCATCGGCTCTGACCTTCCTTCCATCGAGGGGATTTATCGCAGTCGCTGCCTCAAAAAGGCTGGCAGTATCATCAAAGACCCACACCATCCTGGCCACACACTCATCTCCCTGCTACCTTCAGGTAGAAGGTACAGGAGCCTGAAGACTGCAACAACCATGTTCAGGAATAGCTACTTCCCCACAGCCATCAGGCTATTAAACCTGGCTCGGACAAAACTCTGATTATTACCAACCACTTTCTGTTATTTGCACTATCAGTTTATTTATTCATGTGTGTATATATTTATATCATGGTATATGGACACATTTATCTGTATTGTAGTAAATGCCTACTATTTTCTGTGTGCTGAAGCAAAGCAAGAATTTCATTGTCCTATACAGGGACACAGTAGAGTGACAATAAACTCACTTGAACTTGAACTTTTTTAATGTTTTTATTGTCTTGTAATAATTATTTGTGTTCATGATTAGTCATGTACAGCACTTTGTTGCAACAGTGGTTGTTTTTAAAGTGCTCTAAAAAAATAAATAAAGTTATTATTATTATTATTATTATTAAGTATCTGGGACACAAGACAATGAATGAAACTTGACCCAAGTGCCAAGCAGCAGGTGGGTGTAATGACGGGTCGCCAACACCGGTGGCGCTGCAGCGTGGAGGGTCCGGGGCCGGGGTCGCCTCTTGCCGCCGCGGTGACGCCGGCAGCTGACGTTGGCGAGTAGGCCTCAGGCCTCGGGGCGGGAGTGGACGCGGCGGCCGGAGGTCGGGTTTACCTCAGCGTTGTCGTTGACCCGGGGCCGGGGCCCGGGGGGGGGGGGGGGGGGGGGGGGCGCTCCGTGTGTGTGGGGGGGGGGGTTGTGTTACCCCCGGTGTGTGTGTGTGTGGGGCCTCACCCCCCCGGGTTATGGCGCCAAAACATGCAGCGTCGTCGTCTCCCCGTCCCGGGCCGTCCCGGGGCCTGAGGCCTAGTGGAGTGGGCCTGGGCCTTCCCTCACCCCCACCCTCACCACATGGTCCAGCACACACACACTCACACACACCCCCCACCCCCACCCCCACACATACCCACACACCCCACCCCCCCCCCACACACCCACCCCCCCCCCCCCCCCCCCCCCCCACACACCCACACCACACCACCTCGCCCCCCACCCTCCCCCCTCCCCCCACCCTCCCCCCCCTCCCCCCTCCCCCACACCCTCCCCCCCTCCCCCCTCCCCCCCCCCACCACACACACCCCCCACACACACACACCTCACCCCCCACACACACACACACACGTAGTGGACATGGACTAGTCTGAGCATCACCTCCCCCTCTATCTTTCTTTATCTTTATCTCTCTATCTGTTTCTCTCTCTCAATTTATCTCTCTCTGTTTCTCTCTTGCTTTCTCTATCTCCCTCACTCTCTATCTGTTTCTCTCTCTCAATTTATCTTTCTCTATCTCCCTCCTTCTTTCTTTCTCTCTCTCTCTCCCTCTTTCTTTCTGTTTCTCTCTCTCTCAATTTATCTATCTCTGTTTCTCTCTTGCTTTCTCTATCTCTCTCACTCTCTGTCTGTTTCTCTCTCTCAATTTATCTTTCTCTATCCCTCCCTCTCTTTCTTTCTCTTTATCTCTCTCTCTCTCTTTCTTTCTCTTTCCTTCTCTCTCTCTTTCTCTCTCCCTCTTTCATTCTCTTTATCCTCTCTCCCTCTCTCTCTTGCTTTCTTTCTCTCTTTCTCTCTCTCTCCCTCTTTCTAGTTCTCTTTCCCTATCCTTCTCTTGCCCTCTCCCTCCTTCTCTATCTGTTTCTCTCTCTCAATTTATCTATCTCTCTTTCTCTCTTGCTTTCTCTATCTCTCTCTCCCTCTATCTTTCTTTCCCTCTCCCTCCCTCTCTATCTTTCTGTTTCTCTCTCGATTTATCTATCTCTATCTCCCTCTCTCTCTATCTTTCTTTCTCTTTATCTCCCTCCCTCTTTCTTTCTATTTCTCTTTCCCTATCTCTCTCCCTCTCTCTCTTTCTGTTTTTCTCTCTATCTCTCTCTCTCAATTTATCTATCTTTCTTTCTCTTCATCTCTCCCTCACTCTTTCTCTATCTCTCTCCCTCTTTCTATTTATCTCTCACTTTCTTTCTCTCTCTCTCTCTCCCTCTTTCTTTCTATTTATCTCCCTCGCTTTCTCCATCCCTCACTTTCTTTCTCTCTTCCTCTCTCTATTTATCCCCCTCCCTATCTTTCTTTCTCTTTCTCTTTATCTCTCTCTCCCTCCCTCTCTATCTTTATCTCTCTCCCTCTCATTATTTCTCTTTATCTCCTTCCCTCTCTCCCTCTTTCTTTCTCTTTATCTTCCCTCTCTATCTTTCTTTCTATTTATCTCTCTCTCCCTCTCTCTATCTTTCTGTCTCTTTATCTCTCTCCCTCATTCTCTCTCTTTATCTCCTTCCCTCTTTTTCTCTCCCTCCCTCGCTCTCTTTCTCTTTCTGTCTCTTTATCTTTCCCTCTCTATATTTCTCTCTCCCTGTACATTACATATATATATCTTTATCTCTATCTCTCTCTCTCTCTCTTTATCTCTCTCTCTCTCTCTCTCTTTCTCTCTGTATATATATACATATATATATATCTTTCTATCTCTCTATATATCTCTATCTCTCTCTCTATCCACAGATGCTGCCCGTCCCGCTGAGTTACTCCAGCTTTCTGTGTGTCTACGGTTTAAACCAGCATCTGCAGTCAGTCACAGAATGATTCAGCGCGGAAACAGGCCCTTCGGCCCGACTCGCTCATACTGGCCAACATGTCCCAGCTACACCCGTCCCACCTGCCTGCGCTTGGTACATATCCTTGGACCTGAAACGTCGCCCATTCCTTCGATCCATAGATGCTGCCTCAGCCCCTTGAGTTTCTGCAGCTTTTACGTCTACCTTTGATTTTCCAGCATCTGCAGTTTTTTCTTAAACATTTATTTGGATAGCCTCTTCCGTCTGAAAGTTAACAATAGACAACAGGTGCAGCAGGAGGCCATTCGGCCCTTCGAGCCAGCACCGCCATTCAATGTGATCAAGGCTGATCATCCCCAATCAGTACCCCGTTCCTGCCTTCTCCCCATATCCCCTGACTCCGTTATTTTTAAGAGCCCTGTCTTGCTCTCTCTTGAAAGCCACCAGAGAACCGGCCTCCACCGCCCTCTGAGGCAGAGAATTCCACAGACTCACCACTCTCTGTGAGAAAAAGTGTTTCCTCGTCTCCGTTCTAAATGGCTTACTCCTTATTCTTAAACTCTGTGTGTGTGGCCCCTGTTTCTGGACTCCCCCAACATCGGGAACATGTTTCCTGCTTCTAGCGTGTCCAAGCCCTTAACGAACCCAGGCTCCCTGTGTCCCCGAGCCCTCAGTGAACCTGCCCTGTAATAGTCCTCCGTATCGACCCTGGAAAGTCACTGTACCTTCCCCCGGTGCGGGAGGCGCTGCCTTACGTCGCTGTTTGTCATTCGGTGCAGATCGAGGGTGTAGAGGAGCGGGGCCATGGGCGACAGCGACGACGAATACGATCGGCGACGCAGGGACAAGTTCCGGCGTGAGAGGAGCGACTACGACCGGTCGCGGGAGCGGGACGACAGGCGGAGGGACGACTGGAACGACAGGTGAGGCAGGGGGCTCGCCGACACTCGCTTGAACGAATACGTTTATTAGAAACATAGAAAATAGGTGCAGGAGGAGGCCCTTCGAGCCAGCACCGTCATTCATTGTGATCATGGCTGATCGTCCCCTATCAATAACCCGTGCCTGCCTTCTCCCCATATCCCTTGACTCCACTAGCCCCTAGAGCTCTATCTAACTCTCTTTTAAATCCATCCAGTGAATTGGCCTCCACTGCCCTCTGTGGCAGGGAATTCCACAAATTCACAACTCTCTGGGTGAAAAAGTTTTTTCTCACCTCAGTCTTAAATGACCTCCCCTTTATTCTAAGACTGTGTGTGGCCCCTGGTTCTGGACTCGCCCAACATTGGGGACATTTTTCCTGCATCTAGCTTGTCCAGTCCTTTTATAATTGTATATGTTTCTATAAGATCCCGCCCCCCCCCTCATTCTTCTAAACTTCAGTGAATACAAGCCTAGTCTTGGGTCTGCCCCGTGCTGTTGTGAGCCAGCTGTACCCGGTTTGCTGAGACCAAGCCCTTGCCTTGCAGAGAGTGGGACAGGGGGAGAGAGCGCCGGAGCCGGGAGTACCGTGATTACGACCGTGGGAGGAGGGAGCGTTTCTCTCCACCGCGACACGACCTCAGCCCACCGCAGAAGCGAGTGCGACGGGACTGGTGAGTACTGGAGCCGCAGCCGTGGCATTTCATGCTGCCCTGTCCCACTTTCACCATCTAATTCACAACCTTTTTTTACTCGTGGACATTTGTCATCAGGCTAGAAAAACGCCCCGACCTACTTGATGCCACGAGTACCTACGACTAGCATCACGACCATGCTGCGAGTATGAGTCAAGGGCAAACTCGGCAGAGGTGGTGAAATTGGGACAGGCCCTTAGGCAGGCACTGCTTCCATCTCCGTTTCAGCAAAGGACATCCTTTCCCCTTGACATAAAATGGTGACAGACACAGATAGGGTCAACACTCACAACCTTTTTACCAGAATGGACCAATCAAATACTAGAGGGCTCAGCTTTAAGGTGACGGGGGCAAGGTGTAAAGGATATGTGCGGGGCAAGTCTATTTTACACAGAGGGTAGTGGGTTGCTGGAACAAGCTGCTGGGTGTGGAGGTTGAAGCAGATATGTTACTGGCATTGCAATAACTTGGATTGGCACATGTGTAGGTAGATCAGTGATGGTTTTGGTACAATGATGAAGAAGGGTCTCGACCCGAAACATCACCCATTCCTTCTCTCCAGAGATGCTGCCTGTCCCGCTGAGTTACTCCAGCACTGTGTGTCTGCCTTTGTCAGACAAATATTCAGGGGCAGTTTCTTCCCGGCTGTTATCAGGCAACTGAACCATCCTATCACCAACTAGAGAGCAGTCCTGATCTCCCATCTACCTCATTGGAGACCCTCGGACTATCTTTAATCGGACTTGACTGGACTTTATCTTGCACAAAACGTTATTCCCTTTATCCCGTATCTGTGTACAGTAGACGGCTCGTTGTAATGGGAAGAACTGCAGATGCTGGTTTAATTGTGAGCATGTGTTGTCTTTCTGCTAACCCAATAGTACGCAACAAAAAGTGTTTCCCTGTACCTGTACGTTGATCCCCGGTCATTTGTGTTATTCCCATTTTTACTCGGTGTCAGGCCCATTCCCAGTGAATATTCGGATTGAATATTTCCTTGCCATCGCAGACCTATTCAGGCCCTCAAAGTATAAAGTCGGCGAATCATATCTGCCTTTAAATTCATTCGGTTGTTACGCCACAGTGCAAAATAAGTAAAAAATGTGTTGGAGTCTTAACCGGAGGAACATGTGGTGTTTGTAAGACCTGCCTGGCAGGAAGCACCAAATGAAGGATTATCTGCATTTTACTCTCTAAATTTCTCACATTATGTGTATCCGTGAACAGTTCAGGAGACACTGATGTCTGTGAGACTCTCCTGTCAGCTCCCCTTGTTCCACATCACCAGTGACCTTGCCATTGGCTCCCCTCCTGTGAGTCGGGGCAGCTCAGGAGACACTGATGTCTGTGAGACCATCCTGTCAGCTCCCCTTGTACTACTTTGGGACGACAGATGGCACAATGGGCTAAGTGTTCGGCTGGCGACCGGAAGGTGGCCGGTTCGAATCCCGCTTGGAGTGCATACTGTCGTTGTGTCCTTGGGCAAGACACTTCACCCACCTTTGCCTGTGTGTGAATGTGTGTGAGTGATTG
Source organism: Amblyraja radiata (assembly GCF_010909765.2). Lineage (NCBI taxonomy): Eukaryota > Metazoa > Chordata > Chondrichthyes > Rajiformes > Rajidae > Amblyraja > Amblyraja radiata. The sequence goes on along the minus strand of NW_022630642.1, from coordinate 10,208 downwards.
GTGGTGGTCGGAGGGGCCGTAGGCGCAGATTGGCAGCCACGCTTCCGTCAGTCTGCCCCAGGGCAGCTGTGGCTACAGAAGTAGCTTACCACCACCGAGTGTGACTGAGGAGTGAATGAATAATGCGATGTAAAGCGCCTTGAGTATTAGAAAGGCGCTATATAAATCCCATCCATTATTATTAAATAAATCCCATCCATTATTACATCGCCAGTGACCTTGCCACTGGCTCCCCTCCTGTGAGTCGGGGCAGCTCAGGAGACACTGATGTCTGTGAGACCTGTCAGCTCCCCTTGTTCCACATCACCAGTGACCTTGCCACTGGCTCCCCTCCTGTGAGTCGGGGCAGTTGTGCTTCTTGTGTGCAGGATTTGTCGATTGATGTGCTGTTTCTCCCCCTCACTCAGGGAGGACCATGTTGCTGACCCCTATCACACCGGCTATGAGATGCCGTACGCCGGTGGGGGTGGGCCCAGCTACGGACCCCCGCAACCCTGGGGTCACCCGGACATCCACATGATGCAGCAGCACCACGGCATTCCCATCCAGGCCAGGTGAGGTCAAACACGGGGCAGCTCCCCCCCCCCCGCCGCACGCGAGCAGAGGGTCCGTGAAGCCCAGAATGGGGGGGGGGGGGGGTCTCCACCTCTCACGGCGTGAGGTAGCCTCTGGTGGGTGGGGTTGTATCTCTGTACTCCCCTTTAGAAGGACTATCGGTGCCTTTAGTTATATTTTCCTTAACATGGAGCTTTTATTATAATATCACAGTACCGTGGGTTAGGGTGAGGTGAGGGCAGGGGGCCGGTGCCTTTTTCCAGCACAGCCTATGTCCATGCTGTACCCCGTGACTCCCCTCTCGCCCGCCCACCCACCCATTGCTGGGTCTAATGTCCCATAGGTTAGGGTGCAGGCGAGGGCAGGGGGCCGGTGCCTTTTTCCAGCACAGCCTATGGCCATGCGGTACTCCGTGACTCCCCTCTCGCCCGCCCACCCACCCACCCATTGCTGGGTCTAATGCAGTGGTTCTCAACCTTTTTTAGCTCATGGCCCCCTTGGGATCTTTTAATTTTTCTGTACCCCCCCCCCCCCCCCCCCCCCCCCCCTCCCGAGCGGGAAAAAAGGTACTCCAATATTATACCTTCCATAAAAATATCATTGTCTATTAATTGTACATATATTCTCTTTTATTCTATTCCACAAACATCAAAAATATTTCAACTACATAGATTTAAATTTATTAGAACTGAAATTTAGGAGGCAACAGGGTGGTAGCTCTGTGGCCCCCTTCATTGAACCTGTGGTCCCCCTAAATCCCAACATTTTTCCGTGGCCCCCCTGAAATTTGCCATGATGTGGCCCCAGGTTGGGAATCACTGGTCTAATGTACCGTGGGTTGGGGTGCAGGCGAGGTGAGGCGAGGGGCCAGTGCCGATTGCCGGCACAGCCTATGGCCTTGCTGTACTGACACTGTTGTGAATCACTGGTCTAATGCCGGGACGACAGATGGCACAATGGGCTAAGTGTTCGGCTGGCGACCGGAAGGTAGCCGGTTCGAATCCCGCTTGGAGTGCATACTGTCGTTGTGTCCTTGGGCAAGACACTTCACCCACCTTTGCCTGTGTGTGAATGTGTGTGAGTGATTGGTGGTGGTCGGAGGGGCCGTAGGCGCAGATTGGCAGCCACGCTTCCGTCAGTCTGCCCCAGGGCAGCTGTGGCTACAGAAGTAGCTTACCACCACCGAGTGTGACTGAGGAGTGAATGAATAATGCGATGTAAAGCGCCTTGAGTATTAGAAAGGCGCTATATAAATCCCATCCATTATTATTATTATTAATGTACTGTGAGTTGGGGTGCAGGCGAGGTGAGGGGCCAGTGCTGATTGCCGGCACAGCCTATGGCCATGCTGTACCGACGCTGTTAGTCTCCTCCTCACCCCCAGGCTGGGCAACCTACACGAGCTGGAGGTGGGGCCCCCGGCCCCTGTCATGAAGACCTTCAAGGAGTTCCTGCTGTCCCTGGATGACTCTGTGGACGAGACGGAATCGGTGAAGCGTTACAACGACTACAAGATCGAGTTCCGCCGGCAGCAGATGCAGGATTTCTTCCTGGCACACAAGGATGAAGAATGGTGAGGCAGACGCTGGCAGGCCCGGTCCCCTGTGTGTTGTTGGCTGTGTACCATGTACCCGCTCTGATTCACCAGTGCTGCAGATGTGACCTGTAATGTTTCTCACCCCCCTCCCCTCCCTCCCTCTCGTCCTCAAAGTGGCGCAGCGGTTAGTGTTGCTGCCTCACAGCATCTGGGACCCGGGTTCGATCCTGACTGCGGGTGCTGTTGTACGTTCTCCCTGTTACTGCGTGGGTTTTCTCCGGGTGCTCCGGTTTCCTCCCACACTCCAAAGACGTGCGGTCTATTGTCCGTTAATTGGCTATGGTAAAATTGCAACATGTCCCCGGTGTGTGTGGGATAATGTTAGTGTGCGGGGTGATGGCTGGTCAGTGTGGACTCGAAGCGCTGTATCTCTGAAGTGAAGTGGTGCGTTCAGCCTCCCCTGAAGCCAGCGCTGTGAGTTTGCTGTACAGGTGGCAGAGAGCAGGCTGAGGCAACCTCACATTATCCCGTGTGGAAGAACGGCGCGGTTATGATGATCCTGTCCGCACCTTCCCTGCTCCTCCGCCCCCCGCCGTTCTGCCGCCTTTCAATCCAGACCCTGGCCTAAGTTACATCAAGGGGAGAGCTGGAGATCGCCCTTCCATGTGTCATCTCTGGCTTTCAAGCCAGGCAGCAAACCCTGCTGGTGACAGCGATTCCACAGCTCATGCGTTCAGATCTGTTTCACAGTGGCGCCGCTGGCAGAGGGTTCGATCCCGACTACGGGTGCTGTCTGTGCCGAGTTTGCATGTTGCAGGAAGGAACTGCAGACGCTGGTTTAAAAGCCGGAGTAAAAACTCAGCGGGACAGGCAGCATCTCTGGAGAGGAGGAACGGGCGACGTTTCAGGTCGAGACCCTTCTTCAGACTCGAGTCTCTTCCTCTCTCTGTGTTGTTTATCTCCCCCTCCTCGAGGAATGCCCTCGCATTTGCCAATTTGACCCAGGAACTGCGTCGGTTTGGGAGGCAGCAGTTGTAGCACGTGGGGGGGGGGGGGGGGGGGGGGGGGGGGGGGGGGGGGGGGGGGGGGGGGGGGGGTTGGAGTGGGGGGGGGGGGAGGGAGGGGCGGGTAATAATAATGGCTTTTTTTTTAAACTAACTTCTTTATTTTTTTGTCCTTTTGTAGTCTTTTTTGTTTGTATGAATGTTAATTCTGACACCTTTCTTCCCCCCCCACCCCTGCCCTTTGAAGACAAGGTGCAAATGTGAAGCAAAAATCCTGGCACGCTGCACTGGAAACCCTTGTATGAGATCTACTAGTTAGTCACACACTGTGTACAATGCAGTGATTAGTTATTCCAAAGTGTTAGCGTTTAGTTAGTAAGGGTCACAAAACAAATCACTGCTATTGACAACAAGCCTCAAAACGCTCGCTCGCATTCTGCAAGATGACTTCGACACCTAAGTATTATTATTTTATCCGTACGTAAGCTGCCAAAACAATAATTCTTGAAGTAAAAAGGTTTTATATAAAAAAAACAACAAAATTAATATTGGTGATTTGTTCATGTTCATTTTTACTAGGGATTTTTTTTTTTTTTTTGTCTTTCATAACTGATTGGGTTTCTCCAGAGGTGATGAATGAAGGCAAGGCAGGATCACAGTACTGGCAAACACCAAGAGAAAGTCCAGAGCTGACCCACCTCGCCCTGACCGCTTCCTCAGTCCCCCTGGGACAGAGAGGAGAGGTGGTGACACTGGGCATTGAAAGTAAGCATGCAGGCACAGCAGGCAGTGAAGAAAGCGAATGGCATGTTGGCCTTCATCACAAGAGGAGTTGAGTAGAGGAGCAAAGAGGTCCTTCTGCAGTTGTACAGGGCCCTAGTGAGACCACACCTGGAGTATTGTGTGCAGTTTTGGCATTTTGGCCTTCATAACAAGAGGAGTCGAGTAGAGGAGCAAAGAGGTCCTTCTGCAGTTGTACCGGGCCCTAGTGAGACCACACCTGGAGTATTGTGTGCAGTTTTGGCCAGTTGGCCTTCATAACAAGAGGGGTTGAGTATAGGAGCAAAGAAGGGTCCGAAGAAGGGTTTCGTCCCAAAAATTTGCCTATTTCCTTCGCTCCATAGATGCTGCTGCACCCGCTGAGTTTCTCCAGCACTTTTGTCTACCTATAGGAGCAAAGAGGTCATTCTGCAGTTGTACAGGGCCCTGGTGAGACCACACCTGGAGTATTGCGTGCAGTTTTGGTCTCCAAATTTGAGGGAGGACATTCTTGCTATTGAGGGAGTGCAGCGTAGGTTCACCAGGTCAATTCCCGGGATGGCGGGACTGTCGTATGTTGAAAGAATGGAGCGACTGGGCGTATTTTCACTGGAATTTAGAAGGATGAGAGGGAATCTTATTGAAACATACAAGATTGTTAAGGGTTTGGACACGCTAGAGGCAGGAAACATGTTCCCGATGTTGGGGGAGTCCAGAACCAGGGGCCACTGTTTAAGAATAAGGGGTAAACCATTTAGAACGGAGACGAGGATCTACATGGTATGCTTGCCGTGGTCGCAAACATCAGAGTTAGAAGCAAGGAACTGCAGATGCTGGTTTACAAAAAAAAAAGTACTGGAGCAGCTCAGGCAGCATCTCTCTGGACAAATGTCCAGAGTTAGCTCTGTTGTCTGAACCATCCCGTACCCTACATTCAGACCACTGAATAATCGTTGTAAGGTATTGGCCCGATTCAGATGCAATTCTCCTGTGGGTTTGGGGGGGCCCAGTGGCGGTGAAAGGTGAGGGAAGGCAGCGTGGGGGTCTGGGACTGTGTGTAACCCAGCACAGTACAGCCCCCTGCCCACCTTGGGACCCTCCAGCACAGTACAGCCCCTGCCCACCCTGGGGCCCTCCAGCACAGTACAGCCCCTGCCCACCTTGGGGCCCTCCAGCACAGTACAGCCCCTGCCCACCCTGGGGCCCTCTAGCACAGTACAGCCCCCTGCCCACCCTGGGACCCTCTAGCACAGTACAGCCCCCTGCCCACCCTGGGACCCTCCAGCACAGTAGAGCCCCTGCCCACCCTGGGACCCTCCAGCACAGTACAGCCCCTGCCCACCCTGGGACCCTCCAGCACAGTACAGCCCCTGCCCACCCTGGGACCCTCCAGCACAGTACAGCCCCCTGCCCACCCTGGGACCCTCCAGCACAGTACAGCCCCCTGCCCACCCTGGGGCCCTCCAGCACAGTACAGCCCCTGCCCACCCTGGGACCCTCCAGCACAGTACAGCCCCTGCCCACCCTGGGGCCCTCTAGCACAGTACAGCCCCTGCCCACCCTGGGACCCCCCTGCACAGTACAGCCCCTGCCCACCCTGGGGCCCTCTAGCACAGTACAGCCCCCTGCCCACCCTGGGGCCCTCTAGCACAGTACAGCCCCTGCCCACCCTGGGACCCTCCAGCACAGTACAGCCCCTGCCCACCCTGGGGCCCTCTAGCACAGTACAGCCCCCTGCCCACCCTGGGACCCTCTTGTGCCCTCCTTTGGTCAAGGGCCGTGCATGGTGTAAAGTCCAGGAGGCAGAGCGAGCTCGCTTGTGGTCACCATTACACCTGCCGTACAACAGTTGGTGCAAGAACCAGCAGGAGCGTTGATAACTAGTCCTCCACCCCCCCCCCCCCTCCCAACAGCAAGTGGAGAGTTGGAAGCCTGTAGTGGATGCGGCCACTAACAGCCGTGCCTGTTTTGAGCCATTTATCCTGCCTTGTTTCACATCTTCTCCTCCTCTGGTGAATCCCCGCTTGCTGCATGATTTCTTGATTGAACTGCTGCATTTTCCGCTGCTCCACGCTCCCGACTTGTACCAGCGATCGACTTGTCTTTGCACTTTTGAAGGTTCCGCTCTAAGTACCACCCGGACGAGGCTGGCAAACGCAAGCAGGAGGCTGACTTTGGCCTTCGCACACGGCTCAGCGTTTACTGTTACCTGATGGAGCACGGCTGGTTCGACGGCCTCTCGCTAGACATTGAAAAGGCCAACATCATCATGAAGGCCTTGGATGCAGGTAATTCTTGCTCTCTTCCTTGCGGCCACTGAGAGACACAGTGTGGAAGGAAACAGGCCCTTCAGCCCAACTTGCCCACGCCGGCCCAACATGTCCCAGCTACACTAGTCACTGAGAGACACAGTGTGGAAACAGGCCCTTCAGCACAACTTGCCCACGCCGGCCAACATGTCCCATCTACACTAGTCCCAGAGTGATACAGTGTGGAAGGAAGCAGGCCCTTCAGCCCAACTTGCCCACGCCGCCCAACATGTCCCATCTACACTAGTCATAGAGTGATACAGTGTGGAAACAGGCCCTTCAGCCCAACTTGCCCACACTAGCCCAACATGTCCCAGCTACACTAGTCACTGAGAGACACAGTGTGGAAACAGGCCCTTCAGCCCAACTTGCCCACACCAGCCCAACATGTCCCATCTACACTAGTCATAGAGTGATACAGTGTGGAAACAGGCCCTTCAGCCCAACTTGCCCACACCAGCCCAACATGTCCCATCTACACTAGTCATAGAGTGATACAGTGTGGAAACAGGCCCTTCGACCCACTGAGTCAAAGGTTCAAAGTTTATTGTCAAATGCACCAATTAAGGTACAATGAAATTTGATTTGCCACACAGCCATACTTTTAAAAAAAGCAACCAAACACACAACTACATAAAAGTTAACATAAACATCCGCCACAGCGGATTCCCCACATTCCCCACTGTGATGGAAGGCAATAAAGCCCAATCTTCTTCCTCTTAATTCTCCCGTGGTCGGGGCAGTTGAACCATCCACAGTCAGGGCGACCGATCGAAGCTCCTGCGGCTTGGAGCTGCCGAAGTCGGTCTCTAACCAGGGACCGCCAGCTCCACAATGTTAAAGTCCGCAGGCTCCCGCGGTTGGAGCTCCCGAAGTCGGTCTCCAGCAAAGGCCACCACCTCCTCGATGTTAGGCTGCAATGCGGCGGAAATACGATACGGAAAAAATTGCACCTCCGTCGAAGTAAAAGATTAGAAAATGTTTCCCCCAGCCCATTGCTCGTAAAGTCACACAGTGTGGAAACAGGCCCTTTGACCCAACTTGTCCACACCGGCCAACATGTCCCATCTATACTAGTCCCACCCCCATATCTCTAAACCTGTCCTATCCATGTACCTGTCTAATTGCTTCTTAAACTGCGATGGTCTCAGCCTCAACTACCTCCTCCTCCGGCGGCTCGTTCCATACACCCACCCCCTTTTCCCTCTAGCTTCGCCCTTTCTTCAGTTTGTTGTTATATTGTCCACCTCTACAATAGACACCTTTTTCATTCTCTCCCTCCGCCAGCCGTCATCAAGATGGAGGGCGGAACGCAAGTTGACGTCAAAATTCTCGATCTTGAGGAAGAAGAGGAGAAGGCGGACAAGACGGAGCCGGCAAAGAAGGAAGAGGGGAAGGTGGTGGAGAACGACAAGAAGGTGGTGGAGAGAGAGAAGGAAGAAGATGGCAAGAAGGTAATTATGCTCATCCCATCCATGGTTGCAATCTGTAACAGTGCTGGAGTAACTCAGTGGGTCAGGCAGCATCTGTGGAGAACATGGATAGGTGACGTTTCACAGAGTGCTGGAGTAACTCAGTGGGTCAGGCAGCATCTGTGGAGAACATGGATAGGTGACGTTTCACAGAGTGCTGGAGTAACTCAGCGGGTCAGGCAGCATCTGTGGAGAACATGGATAGGTGACGTTTCACAGAGTGCTGGAGTAACTCAGCGGGTCACGCAGCATCTGTGGAGAACATGGATAGGTGACGTTTCACAGAGTGCTGGAGTAACTCAGTGGGCCAGGCAGCATCTGTGGAGAACATGGATAGGTGACGTTTCACAGAGTGCTGGAGTAACTCAGCGGGTCAGACATGCAGCATCTGTGGAGAACATGGATAGATGACGTTTCACAGAGTGCTGGAGTAACTCAGCGGGTCAGGCAGCATCTGTGGAGAACATGGATAGGTGACGTTTCACAGAGTGCTGGAGTAACTCAGCGGGTCAGGCAGCATCTGTGGAGAACATGGATAGGTGACGTTTCACAGAATGCTGGAGTAACTCAGCGGGTCAGGCAGCATCTGTGGAGTGGAATGAACAGTGGACATGTTGGGTGGTGGCCCTTTGTCTAGAGGGGGAGGGGGTTTAGCCGGTATTACAGGATGAGAGGGTAGCGTAGGAGCCAGTAAGCGAGGAAGTTGGTTCGTGGACAACGTTGACAGAGGCTGGAAGGTGATCAGTGGAGAACAGGATGCTGGAGGAAAGAACTGCAGATGCTGCTTTACACTGAAGATGGACACAAAATGCAGGAGGAACAGCAAGACAGGCAGCATCTGTGGATAGAATGAATGGGTGGCGTTTTGGGTCGAGGCCCTTCTGCCTGTCCCACTGAGTTATTCCAGCATTTAATGTGTATCTACAGATGCTGGAATCTGATGGGGGGGGGAGGAGCGGGGAGGTGAAGTGTGGAACTGAACGGGGGGGGGGGGGCGTTGATCAGAGAACTGTCTATCCATGCACGTGCGGGCTCATAGTGTGCCGGTTGAGTCTACATGCGGTGCTGTGGTCTGCAGTGTGTGTGTCCTGATTCTCTCCCTCCCCAGGCAGAAGGTGTGGAGCAGTCAGTGGAGGTGAAGCCGCCGCAGGATAAAGATGAGAGTAAAGCCAAGGAGACGCCGGTTGAGGACAAGGGCGAGGGTGAGGGCGAGGGTGAGGGTGAGGACGGGGAGGAGAAGGATGAAGCGAACCCTGCGAACCAGCCAAGAGGAGCCCCGTGCCGCCAAAGGTAGGTCGAAAAAAATGCGGAGAAAACTCAGCGGGTCAGGCAGCATCCATGGAGAGAAGGAACACCTATGAGAGAGAAGCGAGTGTCAACCAAACTTCTGAATTCTCTGTGGGGATCCCCTCTCCAAGACACACACACGTGAAGCTCACCGTTTGACCTGTTTTACAAAATATTAAATGGTCAGCTCGACATAGACTACAAGGCCTACACCAAACCCAACCAATTAGGAGCAGACGAGGGCATTCGATCCAATTTGTGATCCTCAGCTACAAAGACAGATGTGTACAGCAATTCGTTCTTCCCCCGCACACAATTAAAGCATGGAAAAATCTCCACCCAACTATAGTTACCCAACCAGATGCAACTAACATTTAAAGTACTCTTTCTTCCTAATAACCCTTTCTGTGCTTAAGCCCTCCCTTCCCACCTCCACAGTTTTAAATTCCATTTGGAATATTTTGGAGGACCAAGAACCAGAAATAGGCGACGCTTCGGGTCGAGACCCTTATAACCATATACAATTAGCAGCACGGAAAACAGGTCATCTCGGCCCTTCTAGTCCGTGCCGAACACGTATTCTCCCCTAGCCCATCCACCTGCACTCAGACCATAACCCTCCATTCCTTTCCCGTCCATATTCCTATCCAATTTATTTTTAAACGATAAAATAGAACCTGCCTCCACCACTTCCACTGGAAGCTCATTCCACACAGCTACCACTCTCTGAGTAAGAATTTCCCCTCATGGTTACCCCTAAACCTTGTCCCTTAATTCTCAAGTCATGTCCTCTTGTTGAATCTTCCCTACTCTCAATGGAAAAAGCTATCCACGTCAACTCTGTCTATCCCTCTCATCATTTTAAAAGACCTCTATCAAGTCCCCCCCCTTAACCGGCCAGCATGCTCTCTACTTTGGCACCTTTAGAAGTTTGAGAGAGTCCTCCTTACAAACCGACTCTCCGTAACCTTTCGAACCGCCAGATCACAGCAGATGCTGTTGATGTTATCTGAGGGGAATGTGACGAGGAGGCTTGCAATCAGTACCAGACAGTGAAACTAGTCAGAGAACGCGGGGGGGAGGGATGGAGAGAGAGGGCAGTAAGGTTACTTCAAGTTAGAGAAGTCATAGAAAATAGGTGCGGGAGGAGGCCATTCGTCCCTTCGAGCCAGCACCGCCATTCATTGTGATCACGGCTGATCGTCCCCTATCAATACCCCGTGCCTGCCTTTCTCCCGTATCCCTTGACTCCACTAGCTCTCTCAACTCTCTCTTAAATCCATCC
>NW_022630640.1:0-83115 GCF_010909765.2 Amblyraja radiata | reverse complement strand
CACCGCCTCTCCAGCCCATCCCCTCCCCACTCCCCAAGACAACCCCCGTCCCCTGCCTTAGCCCACGCTACCCCCTCCCCCACACGTCACCCCTCCCCCCACACTACACCCACCCCCCATGCCACCACTTCCCCCCATGCCACCGCTTCCCCACTACTCTACCCCTCCCCCACGCCACCCCTCCCCCACACCACCCCCTCCCCAAACCTCCCACACTGCACCCCTCCCCCCACACCACCCCAACCACTCCACCACAACCCCCCACACCTCCCCCTCCCCACCGCCCCCCGCTCCCACGCCACCCCCTTCCCCGTACCACGCCATCCCACCCCGCTCAGGCCACCTACCTGCACGCCACCCCTCCCCCCACACCCACCACGCCATCCTCCCCCCATGCCAGCCCCTCCTCCCGCCACACCCACAACAACCCCACCCCACTCCTCCTCCCCACACCCCACCCCATACCACCCTCCCACACCCCACCCCATGCCACCATCCCACACCCCACCCCATACCACCCCAAACCCACACTCCTAACCCCCCCCCCACACCACCCTAACCCCTCACTATTAAATCCCCACACACCTAACCCCCCCCCCCCACACCACCACACACACTGCAAACCCCCACCACACCCCGCACACACACCACACCCCACACCACCCCTGCCCCCCACACCACCTCCTCCCCACCCCTTTCCTCCCCACAGCCCTCGCTCCCCATCAACCACCACCGCCTCCTCCCCCCCAGCCCCACCCTCATTCCCTCCATGCAACCCCTCCACCTTCAGGCCACATTGCCCCATGTCAACCCCGCCCCACACTTCACCCCGCGCCCCACAAACCCCACGCGACACACCCCCACATCCCCTAACACCCCCCCCACCCCCCCATCCTTCCCACTACCCACCTCATCCCCCCACTACACGCCCCTCCCACACAACACCACCCCCGCCACTGCCTCCTCCCCAGGCCACCTCCTCCCACCCACGCCAAACCCCCCCCCCTACCCACGCCAACCCCTTCACTCCCCCCCCACACCCCCACTATACTCTCTCTTTCCTGTTTCCCCATTAAATACTCTGTCTCGTGTCATCCGGGTCTTCCTAGTACTGCCAGCCTTGTTATTCACTCTAAAAAGGAACAGGGATGTGTTAAACTCTCACTGTTTCACCCAGAAAGATCGTCCACCTGCCAGACATTCCTTTGTCACAAACATACAACAGAAGCACAGCAACGTAGTGCAGGAATGGGCCCTCTAGACCACAACATCCATGACAAACTGAAACTAATCTCGTCTGCATACACGTGATCCATATCACTTCATTCTCTGATCAGTGTATCGATCTAAAAACCTCTTAAACATCATCATCGTATCTGTCTCCAACACCACCCCTGGCAACAGATATCAGGCGCCCACCACTCTCTGTTTAACAACTTGCTCCAATAAGAGTTTGCAGGCTCCTATCCAATACCATCGAAGTTATCCTTGACTCAAATTTTAACTTTAACGTGAGGATCAGTAATCTCCATTTCCATAACCATGTAAAATCTAATATAACTACTAGACTGAGTGGGATGTTCACACGGGGAGGGCTGGTCCCCCAACGCAATATTCCACCTCTCCACCAATTACAGTATTGGTGACAAGTTGGGGTGGGGGGGTGGGGGCTTTCTGGAGCGCTAGTAAGGGTGTTGTAGGCTGAAGGGACATCTACAGAGGGCTAGTATGGACAATGTGGGTCAAATGGATTCTTGGGGCGGCAGCTCAGTCCCTCAATCCTGATGTGCTGGCCGCTCACTCACGGCTGGTGGGCTGGAAGTTGACACGATTATTCCATTTCAAGCAGGGTGCAAGGCCACCCAATTCAAATCCATTTTCATACCATTTCAAGCAGGGTGAAAGGCCACCAACTTCAAGTGCAGTTTCTTACCACTTCAAGCAGGGTGCAAGGCCACCAAATTCAAATGCAGTTTCATACCACTTCAAGCAGGATCCAAGTCCACCAAACTCAAGTGCAGTTTCATACCATTTCAAGTAGGGTGCAAGGCCACCAAATTCAAATGCAGTTTCATACCATTTCATGCAGGGTGCAAGGCCACCACATTCAAATGCAGGGTGCAAGGCCACCAAATTCAAACGCAGTTTCAGACCACTTCAAGCAGGGTGCAAGGCCGCCAAATTCAAGTGCAGTTTCATACCACTTCAAGCTGGGTGCAAGCACACCAGATTTATGTGCAGTTTCATACCATTTTAAGTATGGTGCAAGACCACCAAATTCAAATGCAGTTTCATACCATTTCAAGTTCAAGTTCAAGTGAGTTTATTGTCATGTGTCCCCGTATAGGACAATGAAATTCTTGCTTTGCTTAATCACACAGAAAATAGTAGGCATTTACTACAAAACAGATAAATGTGTCTATATACCATGATATAAATATATACACACATGAATAAATAAACTGATAGTGCAAATAACAGAAAGTGGTTGGTAATAATCAGAGTTTTGTCCGAGCCAGGTTTAATAGCCTGATGGCTGAGGGGAAGTAACTATTCCTGAACCTGGTTGTTGCAGTCTTCAGGCTCCTGTACCTTCTACCTGAAGGTAGCAGGGAGATGAGTGTGTGGCCATGATGGTGTGGGTCTTTGGAGATACTGCCAGCCTTTTTGAGGCAGCGACTGCGATAAATCCTCTCGATGGAAGGAAGGTCAGAGCCAATGATGGACTGGGCAGTGTTTACTACTTTTTGTAGTCTTTTCATCTCCAGGGCGCTCAAATGCAGGGTGCAAGGCCACCACATTCAAATGCAGTTTCATACCATGTCATGCAGTGTGCAAGGTCACCAGATTCAAATGAGGTTTCATACCATTTCATGCAGGGTGCAACCACCATAAAACCACTATAAAACCAAGCAAAACACCACAATCAGTTCAGTAGACATTCGTGTGTTCAGCTGATTCACAGCTCAGACAGAATCGTGATCTCTCCCTCCCCCATCATGCAGAGACTGAGCCACACCCACACTTCTGGGTTTTATAACCCCTCCCTTCTCCCACTTAAAAGGTGTGGCCTTCATGGCGTGATTGACAGGAGAGATTCTCAACACTTTTTAAACAATATTTAAAGCATGGAATAGTCTTCACCCTACCATAGTTACCCAACCAGACGCAACTAAAAACCTATTTTTTCCTCAAGAAACTTTTTTTGCTTAAGTTCAAGTCTACAGGGTTTTATTGTCATGTGTCCCAGATAGGATAATTATATTCTTGTTTGCTGCAGCACAAAAGAATATGGAAACATAATACAGAACATGAGATAACATTTCAGTGTGTCTATATACCATAGACCACATATATATACACAATAAATAAACATATAAAATGCAATAGGCTGTTATTGTTTAGTCCTCCACCACCTCCAGTTGAAATTCCATTTAGAGGCAACCGGACAGCAATGGCGGCCAGATCTCCCACAATTCAAAGCGAGGGAGAAAGTGCCCAGCGGCGACCACTGGGGTAAGTTTATTCGCGCCATTTTGGGAATCAAATATATGAGGTTTTTTTGAATGGGCTTCTGTCATGACGTCCACTTCTACAAGTGTAGTGAGCTGATCTGCTATAAAGTGCACGAAACGACAATGTAAGCGACCCGAGCATTTTATAGCAATATTTCTTCACCTTCCCCACTAGGGACGAAAGGTAAGAAAACAATTATTAGCCTGCCCGGTCTCTTCCTATAGCTCAGATCGCGGAGCCGGGGGTCGGCAGAAGAATTGCTCCGATCGCTGGCCCCGCGGACTATAACATCGTGAAGCCAAGGTCTCCGGGAGGAAGCGGCCAATTCGGAACCTCCAAGCCGCAAATGTCCCGAATCGGTTTGTGTTTAAGCCGGTTTGAAATGGTGTTTACAATAGAGGATAAATGGTGTTAAATGTACACATTCCAGAGACGATGCCTGATCCGCTGAGTTACTCCAGCACTTTGTACCTGTCCACGTTCTCTAGAGATGCTGCCTGACCCGCTGTGTTACTCCAGCACGTTGTGTCTATTGAAGGCAACAAAGGCTTGTATTTACTTACCAAGTGAAAACATGAAGTGGCAAACCAAATTCATGAGCTTCCGCAATTTTATAAACCAGAGTCTAATAGTATAGACTAACGGAAGGGAGGGAGAAAGAGAGACAGTCAATGCTGATAAAGACGGGAGCGTGGGGATATCTGAACACAATTAGCTTCTTCCCCACTAAACCCAAACACGTCCACTCTCTCCAGCACATCCTGACTATTGCCAGGGTATAAGTGTCTGATTAATAATCCAATGCTCCCCTCCTTCGCGACACCCCCTCCTCTATGGTTTATACCTTTCAAAAGAACATGGATTTGATTTACCCCTTCATGTTTTCACTTGGTAAGTAAACACAAGCCTTTACTGCCTTCATTAGACACAAAGTGCTGGAGTAACTCAGCGGGTCAGGCAGCATCTGTGGAGAACGTGGACAGGTACAAAGTGCTGGAGTAATTCAGCGGGTCAGGCAGCATCTCTGGAGAACGTGGACAGGTACAAAGTGCTGGAGTATCTTTGCGGGATAGTCAGCATCTCTGGAGTGAAGCAATGGGTGTTGTCTTGGGTCGAGACCCTTCTTTGGATTGAGATTCAGGGGAGAAGGAGTCTGGAGATATGGAAGGTTTAAGACAAACGAGATGCTGGAAACATCGAATGTAGACAAAAGTGCTGGAGAAACTCAGCGGATGAGGCAGCATCTATGCAGAAGTAGGAATAGGCGAGGTTTCGGGTCGAGACCCTTCTTCATACAGACGTGGGGGGGTGCGGGAAAAAGAACGAAGAGGCGGAGACAGTGGGATGTGGGGGAGCTGGGTAGGGGGGGGGGGGTGGGGAAAGCAGGGACGACCAGAAATTGGAGAAGTCAATTTCATACTGCTGGTGTGTAAACTACCCACGCGAAATATGAGGTGCTGCTCCTCCATTTCACTCTGGCCATGGAGGAGGCCCAGGACAGAAAGGTCAGATTCGGAACAATCCTTGTTCGAGGAGTACGGTAGCCCTATCCTCGAACTCTACCTCCGCTGCATTGGCAACTGCATTGGTGCTACCTCGTGCACCCATGCAGACCTCACTGACCATCCATTTCACCACTAACTTCCATTCGGCACTTAAGTTCACCTGGACCATTTCCGACATCTCCCTACCGTTTCTAGACCTCACTATCTCCATCACAGGTAACAAACTACTGACCGACATCTACTACAAACCCACTGACTCCCATGGCTATCTGGACTACACATCTTCCCTCCCAGTTTTCTGTAAGGACACCATGTTACAAACCAGGGCATCGGAGATGTCCTCATTCTTTAGGGAACGGGGTTCCCCTCTTCAATTATACATGAGACTCTCGCCACTCCTCTATATCCCATAGCTCCGCTCTCACTCCCAACCCCCCCCCCCCCCCCCCCCACTCGTAAGAAGGACAGAATCCCCCTTGTCCTCACCTTCCACCCTACCAGCAGTCACATACAACAGATAATTCTCAACATTTTCGCCACCTCCAACAGGAACCCACTACTGGCCACAACTTCCCATCTCCTCCCTTTTCGGCTTTCTGCAGAAACCTCTCCCTCCATAACTCCCTGGTCAATTCGTCCCTTCCCACCCAAACCACCCCTTCCCCTGGTACTTTCCCTTGCAACCGCAGGGAATGCTGCATATGTCCCTGTACCTCCCCCCTCGACTCCATCCAAGAACCCAAGCAGTCTTTCCAGGTGTGGCAGAGGTTTATCTACACCTCCTCCAACCTCATCTATTGCATCTGCTGCTTTGGGTGTCAGCTGCCCTACATCGGTGAGACCAAGCGTAGGCTTGGCGATCGCTTCGCCCAACACCTCCGCTCAGTTCCCAATAACCAACCTGATCTCCCAGTGGCTCAGCACTTCAACTTCCCCACCCATTCCGAATCCGACCTTTCTGTCCTGGGCACTCCATTGTCAGAGTGAGACCCAGCGCAAATTGGAGGAACAACACCTCATATTTCGCTTGGGCAGTTTACATCCCAGCGGAATGAACATTGACTTCTTCAATTTCAGGTCGTCCTAGCATTCGCATTCCTTCCCCTCCCCTTCCCAGCCCACTGTCTTAACCTCTTCCTTTCTCTTTCCTGCCCCCCCCCCACCCCCACCCCACCCCCACATTCGTCTGAAGAAGGATCTCGACCCAAAACACGCCTATTCCTTCTCTCCATAGATGTTGCCTCACCCGCTGAGTTTCGCCAGCATTTTTGTCTTCCTTAGAGATATGGAAGAGTAAGGTGTGAAAACCGATTCCTCCAGTTACTCCAGCACTGTGTCTATCTTTTGGTGTAAACCAGCCTAGAGCCATATAGAGATACAGCGAGGAAACATGCCCTTTTGCAGGGCAAGTGTGTTTTACACAGAGGGTGGTGGGTCCCTGGAACGTGCTGATGATGGTGGTGAATGAAGATACGATAGTAGTGTTTAAGAGGCTTTTGGATAGGCAGATCGATATGCAGTGAATGGAGGGATATGGATCACCTGCAGGCAAAGGAGATTAGTATAATTTGGCATCATGTTCGGCCCAGACATTGTGGGCCGAAGGGCCTGTTCCGACATGTTTGATCACTTTGTGATATTTAGTTTTGTTTCGACACAAAGTGCTGGAGTAACTCAGCGGGTCAGGCAGCATCTCTGGAGACAGGGAATGGGTGATGTTTCGGGTCGAGACTGAGAGTCAGGGGAGAGGGAAATGAGTTTAGTATTCTTTAATTTAATTTAACTTAACGTAATTTAATTTAACTTAGGTTACATAATTTAGTTTAGTTTAGTTTAGATTAATTTAGTTCAGTTTAGTTTAATTTAGATTAATTTAATTTAGTTTAATTTTCATTAATTGAGTTTAGTTCAGTTAAGTTCAACTTAAGTTAGTTTAGTTTATTGTCACGTGTACCGAGGTACAGTGAGAAGCTTTTTTGTTGCGTGCTAACCAGTCAGCAGAAAGACTGTATATGATTACAATGGTCCGCAGTGTACAGATACAGGATGAAGGGAATAACGTTTAGTGCAAGGTAAAGTCCGATTAAACATAGTCCGAGGGTCCCCAATGGGGTAGATGTGAGGTCAGGACTGTTCTCTAGTTGGTGAGAGGACGGTTCAGCTGAGTTACCTGATATTAGCCGGGGAGATGAAGTAAGTTGGATTAAAGATTGGAATTTAGTACATTCTATCTCCACAGATTATGAATCCCTGGATATGTTACATGCCTTTCTCCAAGTTAAATTAAAATCAGGTCAGAGGCTAAATATTTCCCAATCTTCCGTATCCCTTTCATCTTGTAGTGAGGAGGGAGCGCCGCACTGCTGGAGGGAGGGAGGGAGGAGCGGTGAGGAGGGAGGGAGGGAGAGTGGGAGGGAGGAGCGGTGAGGAGGGAGGGAGGGAGAGTGGGAGGGAGGAGCTAGGAGGGAGGGAGGGAGGGTGGGTGGGAGGAGCGGTGAGGAGGGAGCTCCACACTGCGGGAGGGAGGGAGGGAGGGTGGGAGAAGCGGTGAGCAGGGAGCGCCGCACTGCGTGAGGGAGGGAGGGGGGGAGGAGCGGTGAGGAGGGAGGGAGGGAGGGAGAGTGTGAGGGAGGAGCAGTGAGGAGGGAGGGAGGGAGGGAGGAGCTGTGAGGAGGGAGGGAGGGAGAGAGAGTGGGAGGGAGGAGCAGTGAGGAGGGAGGGAGGGAGGGTGGGAGGAGGGGTGAGAAGGGAGCTCCACACTGCGGGAGGGAGGGAGGGTTTAGATCCTTGAATCACTTGTTATTAACTAAACTCCTTCCTACTTTTCTCCCCTCCTCAGCTGTCTGTGGGGACGAATGCAGTGAGTAACAGCTGTTTCTGTACCAGCCTCGAAAATTAGCAGTTAGATTGACACTTGTACCAGTTGTCAAACTTGCCCGGCCCCTACACCCCCTCTCCCCGACTCTGTAACCCCTCCACCCACCCCCCCCCCCCCCCCCCTGACCCCAACACCCCTCCCTTTCTCTGTAAGCCCCTCCCCTGCGGACCCTACTCAAAAGCCCGACCGATGAAGGCCAATGTGCCAAAGCCTTCTTGACCACCTTATCTACCTGTGAGGCCACGTTCAGGGACTCTGTACCTGTACACCTTGATCCCTCTGCTCTACAACACTACCCAGAACACTACCATTCACTGTGTAGGTCCTGCCCATGTTAGACTTCCCAAAATAAAACACTGTCCAAACTTCGTGGTCAAACATTTACTTTATTTGGTGTGATAAGTTTGACATACATGTGCGTTGGGACTATCTAACATATTGAGTCATTGCTGCTGCTGCTGAGCGAGGGTGTTGACTTGAGCTCAGCTGCCTGTAGACTGGTGATCTCAAGGTAAGATCTGTTGATGCAGCAGGACACTCGCCTTAACCCATGACGTCACGTGACAGTTGTTGTAACCACTGACGAGGGCTCGACTGTAAGTGGTCTGACCATCAGGTGACGCCCCAGAAGTGAAGGAATGACAAAACTCGTAAACCCACAGGGGAAAAGCGATAGAGCGCGCTCACCTTCTACCGAAAGGTGCACAAGCATGTTCGACGGCGGCTCCAGCTGTGGGTCGGGGGCACCCCGGCTGTGGGTCGGGACGGTGGGGCCCGCGGGGGCAGCCAATGCTCCGGCTGTGGGTCGGGACGGTGGGGCTTATGGGGGCAGGCAATGCTCCGGCTGTGGGTCGGGACGCTGGGGCCCGCGGGGGCAGCCAATGCTCCGGCTGTGGGTCGGGACGGTGTGGCTTATGGGGGCAGGCAATGCTCCGGCTGTGGGTCGGGACGGTGGGGCCCGCGGGGGCAGCCAGTGCTCCGGCTGTGGGTCGGGACGGTGTGGCCCGCGGGGGCAGCTAATGCTCCGGCTGTGGGTCGGGACGGTGGGGCCCGCGTGGTCAGGCAATTCTCCGGCTGTGGGTCAGGACGCTGGGGCCCGCGGGGGCAGCCAGTGCTCCGGCTGTGGGTCGGGACGGTGGGGCTTATGGGGGCAGCCAATGCTTCGGCTGTGGGTCGGGACGGTGGGGCCCGCGGGGGCAGCCAGTGCTCCGGCTGTAGGTCGGGACGACGGGGCCCGCGGGGGCAGCCAGTGCTCCGGCTGTGAGTCGGGACGATGGGGCCCGTGGGGGCACTCGACCATCCCGGCCGTATGAGAGGGGTGCAAGGAGACCAATGCAAAAGCCGCAGGAAGGTCGAGACACAGTCGCATCTCATGGACCAAAAGGAGCTCGCGTCCCGAGATATCCGGCCCCCAGCAACGGTTGGGAGACGTCGGCAACAATGCAAACCAAAGAAAACACAACAATGAAACAAGAATAAACTAATAACTAATAGCTATTAACTAATAATAGCTATAAACTAATAACTAATATTAAACCCGGCGAGGTCATTACAGTGTAAAAAGTGAAAAGAGAAACAAAAACTACAGTGTGCAAACATGTCCAAAGTGGTAGGAAACTAAATGATAGCTATTAATGACTATGATATAGCTGGGATCACGGAGATATGGCTCCAGGGTGACCAAGGCTGGGAGCTGAACATCCAGGGATATTCAATATTCAGGAGGGATAGAGAGAAAGGAACAGGAGGTGGGGTAGCGTTGCTGATTAGAGAGGAGATTAACGCAATGGAAAGGAAGGACATTAGTTTGCAGGATGTGGAATCGGTATGGGTAGAGCTGCGAAACACTAAGGGGCAGAAAACGCTGGTGGGTGTTGTGTACAGGCCACCTAACAGTAGTAGTGAAGTTGGAGATGGTATCAAACAGGAAATTAGAAATGCGTGCGACAAAGGCAAAACCGTTATAATGGGTGACTTCAATCTACATATAGATTGGGTGAATCAAATTGGCAGGGGTGCTGAGGAAGAGGATTTTTTGGAATGTATGCGGGATAGTTATCTAAATCAACATGTAGAGGAACCAACGAGAGAGCAGGCTATTTTAGACTGGGTATTGAGTAATGAGGAAGGGTTAGTTAGCAGTCTTGTTGTACGTGCCCCCTTGGGCAAGAGTGACCATAATATGGTTGAGTTCTTCATTAGGATGGAGAGTGACATTGTTAATTCAGAAACAATGGTTCTGAACTTAAAGAAAGGTAACTTTGAGGGTATGAGACGTGAATTGGCCAAGATTGACTGGCAATTAATTCTAAAAGGGTTGACGGTGGATATGCAATGGAAGACATTTAAAGACTGCATGGATGAACTACAAAAATTGTTCATCCCAGTTTGGCAAAAGAATAAATCAGGGAAGGTAGTGCATCCGTGGATAACAAGGGAAATCAGGGATAGTATCAAAGCGAAGGATGATGCGTACAAATTAGCCAGAAAAAGCAGCATACCGGAGGACTGGGAGAAATTCAGAGACCAGCAGAGGAGGACAAAGGGCTTAATTAGGAAAGGAAAAATAGATTATGAAAGAAAACTGGCAGGGAACATAAAAACTGACTGCAAAAGTTTTTATAGATATGTGAAAAGAAAGAGATTAGTTAAAACAAATGTAGGTCCCTTGCAGTCAGAAACAGGTGAGTTGATCATGGGGTACAAGGATATGGCGGACCAATTGAATAACTACTTTGGTTCCGTCTTCACTAAGGAAGACATAAATAATCTGCCGGAAATAGCAGGGGACCGCGGGTCAAAGGAGTTGGAGGAATTGAGTGAAATCCAGGTTAGCCGGGAAGTGGTGTTGGGTAAATTGAAATGGATTAAAGGCCGATAAATCCCCAGGGCCAGATAGGCTGCATCCCAGAGTACTTAAGGAAGTAGCTCCAGAAATAGTGGATGCATTAGTAATAATCTTTCAAAACTCTTTAGATTCTGGAGTATTTCCTGAGGATTGGCGGGTAGCAAACGTAACCCCACTTTTTAAGAAGGGAGGGAGAGAGAAAACGGGGAATTACAGACCAGTTAGTCTAACATCGGTAGTGGGGAAACTGCTAGAGTCAGTTATTAAAGATGGGATAGCAGCACATTTGGAAAGTGGTGAAATCATTGGACAAAGTCAGCATGGATTTACAAAAGGTAAATCATGTCTGACGAATCTTATAGAATTTTTCGAGGATGTAACTAGTAGCGTGGATAGGGGAGAACCAGTGGATGTGGTGTATCTGGACTTCCAGAAGGCTTTCGACAAGGTCCCACATAAGAGATTAGTTTACAAACTTAAAGCACACGGCATTGGGGGTTCAGTATTGATGTGGATAGAGAACTGGCTGGCAAACAGGAAGCAAAGAGTAGGAGTAAACGGGTCCTTTTCACAATGGCAGGCAGTGACTAGTGGGGTACCGCAAGGCTCAGTGCTGGGACCCCAGCTATTTACAATATATATTAATGATCTGGATGAGGGAATTGAAGGCAATATCTCCAAGTTTGCGGATGACACTAAGCTGGGGGGCAGTGTTAGCTGTGAGGAGGATGCTAGGAGACTGCAAGGTGACTTGGATAGGCTGGGTGAGTGGGCAAATGTTTGGCAGATGCAGTATAATGTGGATAAATGTGAGGTTATCCATTTTGGTGGCAAAAACAGGAAAGCAGACTATTATCTAAATGGTGGCCGACTAGGAAAAGGGGAGATGCAGCGAGACCTGGGTGTCATGGTACACCAGTCATTGAAAGTGGGCATGCAGGTGCAGCAGGCAGTGAAGAAAGCGAATGGTATGTTAGCTTTCATAGCAAAAGGATTTGAGTATAGGAGCAGGGAGGTTCTACTGCAGTTGTACAGGGTCTTGGTGAGACCACACCTGGAGTATTGCGTACAGTTTTGGTCTCCAAATCTGAGGAAGGACATTATTGCCATAGAGGGAGTGCAGGGAAGGTTCACCAGACTGATTTCTGGGATGTCAGGACTGTCTTATGAAGAAAGACTGGATAGACTTGGTTTATACTCTCTAGAATTTAGGAGATTGAGAGGGGATCTTATAGAAACGTACAAAATTCTTAAGGGGTTGGACAGGCTAGATGCAGGAAGATTGCTCCCGATGTTGGGGAAGTCCAGGACAAGGAGTCACAGCTTAAGGATAAGGGGGAAATCCTTTAAAACCGAGATGAGAAGAACTTTTTTTCACACAGAGAGTGGTGAATCTCTGGAACTCCCTGCCACAGAGGGTAGTCGAGGTCAGTTCATTGGCTATATTTAAGAGGGAGTTAGATGTGGCCCTTGTGGCTAAGGGGATCAGAGGGTATGGAGAGAAGGCAGGTACGGGATACTGAGTTGGATGATCAGCCATGATCATATTGAATGGCGGTGCAGGCTCGAAGGGCCGAATGGCCTACTCCTGCACCTAATTTCTATGTTTCTATGTTTCTATGTTCAAATTGTCCAATGTCTGATGAGAATCTGTGCTGGAAGCTGGAACACTGGAGGTTGCAGTGACATCATCCGACCTGATGTGGCGCTGTTGTTGGCGGTCAGACTGCAGAGACACCATCCCATCTGAGGTGGCGCTGTGGACTGGGGTCAGTCTGCAGAGACACCATCCGGTCGCTGGGTGGCGCTGTTGATGGCGGTCAGGCTGCATTACGTCATCGGAATCTATGGAATTGGCTGCCTCAGGTGGAGGCCAATTGTCTGGATGCCTTCACCAGAGAGTTAGATAGAGCTCTTAAATGTAGCGGAGACAAGGGATTATGGGGAGAAGGCAGGAACGAGGTATTTCCCTCACGACCCCATTCTCCTGCCTTCTCCCCATAACTAGGAATGTTATAAAACTTTGAGATTTAAATAATCAACCCTGACTCTCCCCTTCTCTCTCTCTCTGCCCCCTCTCTCTCTCTCACTCCGCCCCTCTATCTGTCTCTGCCCCTCTATATCTGTCACTGCCCCTCTCCCTCTGTGTCTACCCCTGTCTCTGTCCCTGCCCCTCTCTCTCTGTCTCTCCCCTTCTCTCTCTGTTTCTGCACTCTCTCTCTGTCTCTGCGTCTCTGCCTCTGGCTATGTCCCCTCCCTCTCTGCCCCCTCTCTCTGTCTCTGCCTCTGTGTCTGCCCCATCCCTCTCTGCCCCATTCCCCTCTGGCCCCCTCCTCTCTGCTCCCACTACCTCTTTGCCCCCTCCCTCTCTGCCCCCTCCCTCTCTATCTCACTCTGACCCTCTATCTCTGCCTCTGCCCCTCTCTGTCTTTGCCCCCCTCTCTCTCTGCCCCTCTCTCGTAATGTCTCTCTGTCTCTGCCCCTCTCTGTCTCTGTCCCTCCCCTTCCTCTCTGTGTCTCTGCCCCTCTCGCTCTCACTATGCCCCTCTATCTCTGTCTCTGCCCCTCCCTCTGTCTTTGCCCCTCCCCCTTTGTCTCTGCCACTTAAGGTGCCTTTAATCCACATTTTACGTTGCGAAACGGTGATTTAGGACCCATACGAACCGGCATTATTTTTCATGCCGATATGGGGTTTAAATTCACTGCAACCGCAAGGTTCCAAACGATCGCGTTCCTCAAAAACCCACTCGCAAGAAGATTAAAATGGACATTAATGTACGGGAATTAAACACTAAATTCCTTCAATTTGGCCTATAAATCCATGACAATGAGATTAAAAATCAAGTTATATTGTGAATTCTTGTGCGAATGTTGTTTGGATACTTAGGCTTTTAAAAAATGTTTATCTTTCCCTAAGAAATGGATAGATGTTTAGATCAAGTAATTGAATTTTGTAATTAGCTACAATTGGGTATCTAACTAATTATATGCTTTAATTTCAGGTAATCCAAGTAAGATTGTTTAATATATGTTTCAGACTGCTTCAATCTATAATAACTGAAAACGTCTTTCAGTTCGCTTAATTTTTAAGAAAATTATGGGCTTTTGACTGTCCTTGATCACAGCTTTTGTGTTGTCAATGGAAAAGCAATAGGGAACAAGATGCTAATTTCCGAGTATGAAAATGGCCATAACCTGTTTTAATACTGAAGATATGAAAGTGAATTAGGTGCAGAGTAAGTAACAGCCGCAGCGAAGAAGCTGTTCCTGGACCTGCTGGTCCGGCAACTGAGAGACCTGTAGCGCCAACCGTATGGAGGGTAAACAGACTGTGGCTGGGGTGAGAGCAGTCCTTCACGATGTTGCGCGCCCTTCGCAGACAACGCTTGCTTTGGACAGACTCAATGGAGGGGAGTGAGGGCAGTTTTCTCCACCCTCTGCAGCGCTTTCCGGTCGGAGACAGAGCTGTTGCCATACCATACTGTGATATGAAATTAGAAGTCACATCAGCATTTATATAATGAAAATATACGTGGCACACACAGCTGACGGGGTCCGTGCTGGATCCGCTCCCCTGACTCTGACTGTCCGCCGGTTCCCTGATCCAATCGAGAGATCATTCTGTGTATTCGCTGGGTGCTCTAATTGACTTCGCAATGCCGATGACAAGTGTGCCGGTGGTAGTGTATGGATCAGTGAGGGAGAATAACCTGCAGGGTTAAAGTAAATCAGAAGGTCGCCGAGAGGCTGACGGTGTTCCTCTTTGAGAATGGCAAAACTAGATAGACCGTATGTCCTTCTTACCGAAAGATAAATGTCGTTATTGGAGCCCAATGTATAGAGAGGGGTAGAGTCATTCCGCGTGTAAACATGATCTTTGGCCCATCTTGCCCATGCCCCATCTACTCTTGTTCCAACAGCGCATGTTTGGCCCACATCGTTCTAAACCCTCCCTATCCCTGTACCTATCCAACATTGGGTCAATAAACACAGCCGCCGACCACAGTTTGTGAAGACCAGAGCCTGTAACTGGGACAGTAATAGAAACATAGAAACATAGACAATAGGTGCAGGAGTAGAGGTCATTCGGCCCTTCGAGCCTGCACCATTCGCCATTCAATATGATCATGGCTGATCATCCAACTCAGTATCCCATCCCTGCCTTCTCTCCATACCCCCTAATCCCTTTAGCCACAAGGGCCACATCTAACTCCCTCATAAATATAGCCAATGAACTGGCCTCAACTACCTTCTGTTGCAGAGAATTCCACAGATTCACCACTCTCTGTGTAAAAAATGATTTTCTCATCTCGGTCCTAACATACTTCCCTCTTATCCTTAATCTGTGACCCCTAGTACTGGACTTCCCCAACACCGGCATAATCTTCCTGCATCTAGCCTGTCCAACCCCTTAAGAATGTTGTAAGTTTCTATAAGATCCCCCCTCAATCTTCTGAATTCCAGCGTGTACAAGCCGAGTCTATCCAGTCTTTCTTCATATGAAAGTCTTGCCATCCCAGGAATCAGTCTGGTGCCCCTGTCCAATTTAGGAAACCTGAACGGAAACCTCTGGAGACTTTGCGCCCCACCCAAGATTTCCGTACGGTTCCCGGAGGTTGCAGGTTGTTGCCGGAGGTTGCAGGTAGTGGAAGCAGGTAGGGAGACTGACAAAAACCTACCGGAACCTCCGGGAACTGCACGGAAACCTTGGGTGGGGCGCAAAGTGTCCAGAGGTTTCCGTTCAGGTTTCCTAAGTGGGACAGGGGCATAACAGATCAATTTGAAATCGTTCCACAACTTCCAGACTTGCTCTCGCAAAGCAATATTGACAGGCTTCTTTACCCCACATTGTTCCTGCTATTCCCCATTGCCTATTCACTCTGCCCAGTAGCCAACGCACATTTATCCTGCCCAGTGCTGAACTTACTTCACACGACACAACCAACTGCACCTTCACCCACCCCAGTCCTCCCTACATATTCGCACTGCTGTGTCCACCGCACACTCAACCTGCCCAGCCTCTAACCGCCCTGTATCACTCTGCCCAGTCCTCACCTGGCTTCATATTGCGCAGTAGCCACTGCATATTGACCCTGCCGAGTACCAACCGCACCGTCACACTTCCCCCTGTCCTTTCCCCACTGCACCTACATCCTACTCATTACCTATCGCACCTTCCTCCTGCACAGACCTCACCTGCCTTCATATTCCCCATACTCCACAGCTCCATCGCCGTACCCACCCCCTATTGCACCTTCACCCGGCCAAGTTCCTACCGGGCCTTCACAATTTGGTTGTTTCATATGTTTGTAGATGACACGAACATGCCCGATGTACACAGCGGAATAGAGATCAGCTACAGCAATGGACGGCGAAATGACAGATGATGTAACATTGAGCTGTGCGAGGTCTCATGGGAGGTCGGACATGGGGAAATGGGGGGGGGGGTGATATACAATGAATGACATGACCATTATCAGCAGTGATTAACGGAGGCACATTGGGGTCCAAGTCCAGAATTCCCTGAAAGTAGTAACACATGTAGATACTGTGGTAAATGAGGCACGTGGCATATTTGCCGACATTGGTCAGCACATTCAGTATAAGAGTCAGGGCATCGTGGAGCAGCGCTATAGGACTTTGGACAGGATTTGGGGTATTACGTCCAGTTCTGGTCGACCCATTACAGGAAGGATGTGAAGGTTTTAGAGAGGATACAAAGGTTACAAGAATGATGCCCAGATTATGGGGCATTGGCTACAGGGAGCAGTTGGAGAGATTTGGATTGGGTTTTTTTCTGGAACGCTGAAGGTTGCGGGGCGACCTGACAGAAGAATAGAAAACAGGAACCTTTTTTTCAGGATAGAAAAATCAAATACTAGAGGGAAGAGCTTTAAGAAGGGCAAAGCTTAAGGGGGATGTTAGGGGAATGTTTTATACACAAAGGCTGAGTGCCTGGAACGCGCTGCCAGGGTGTGGGTTTGTGATGGTGTTTGGGCCAGGTAGAATAATGGTGTTTCAGATATTTTTGAATCCGCCAATAGATTTGCAGAGAAAGGAGGGATATAGGTTATGCGCATGCAGATAGGAGTTGGCCTTGGAATCATGTTCGACACAGACATTGTGGACCGAATGGCCTGTTTTGTGCTGTACTGTTCTATGATCAATGTGTTGTTTTAAATTTCCTGTAACCACCTGACTCCTACCATTGGAACAACTTTGTATCTAATTCTTCCCAACTGGATCCTGTGTGCGCGAACCTTCCAGGCCAGTCTACCATGCGGACCCTGTGAAAGCAATGGATAAACTACAAAAGCACATATAGACAACGTTTCTCGGGAACAAAGTCATGCTGTCTATTTATAATCAGTATTTAACTTTCCAAATACCGATGAGGCGTATAGCACTAATTTCCCTCATGCAGCGTTACCACCACCGATATCAGAATGACCTGCCAGCAGTCCATTGCATGCATTCTACATAAAAGACAGGCATCACTTCAAGGTCAATATCAACTTGTTCCCTTGCTGCCAACGTTTATGTGCCACAGATGCGCAGTAAACTATCTGTAGAGTGAAACTTCAGTGGGGTGGGGACTGAGCCGGGGGAAGGCGGGGGGGACTTGGCGGGATGAAGGTCCAGGGGGATGATGCAGGGGACACTGTTGAGAGGAGAGTGTACAGCGGAGGGACACACAACACGTCAGGATAGATACCAGTGGGGAGTGAGCAACTTCGGGTGGCTTATCGTGCGGATTTTCATTGTAATGTTTTATGTCATGCTGATCCAGATATTGGCGGGGTGACTATCCGAGTGCGACAGCGCAAGGTCAGACGGCCAGTTGAGCTGCGTTTTTTTTTGGTGATCTGACCTGGAAGCATGTGCTGCAGTCAGAAGTGTTCCGTCAAAATGCAGCAGATGTCCCTAAACCTGAATCATGTTGACTGCACCATGTACAACGTATTCAGTGTATGTCCACGCTGCAGTCCACGCCCCGACCCACGGTCTCCACTCTGTCTCCACCGCTATCGCACACTCCACATCACTATTCCCATTTTCCCTCAATACATTTTGTAGCGCTTCCATCCGCAACTTTCGCCAGTTCGTTCCCCAGAGGGAGTGCTTCCCACAGCTCGGAAGCAAGCCATTTGACCCATCTTCACTGTGACTTGTAACATGCCGATTTTTGTGTGGGTGTGGGTTTGTATGTGGGGTGGTGTGTGCGGTGGTGGTTTGTGTGCGTTGTTGTGTGGGGTGGTGTGTGAGGTCGAGTGGGGGTGGTGTGTGGGGTTGTGTGTGGGATGGTGAGTGTGTGGGGTAGTAAATGTGTGGGATGGTGAGTGTGTGGGGTGGTGAGTGTGTGAAGTGGTGAGTGTGTGGGGCGGTGTGTGTGGGAGCGGTGAATGTGTGGGGTGGTGAGTGTGTGGTGCAGTGTGTGGGTGGTGAGTGTGGGTAGTGGTGGGTGTGTGGGGGTGAGTGTGGGGGGCGGTTGGGTAGTGTGTGGGTGGGGTAGTGTGTGGGGTAGTGTGTGGGTGGTGAGTATGTGGGTTGGTGTGTGGGGTGGTGAGTGTGTGGGGTGGTGTGTGTGGGGTGTGTGGCGTGTGAGTGTGTTGGGTGGCGTGTGTGGGTGGTGTAGTGTGGGGGTGTGTGACGTTGTGTGTGGGATTGTTGTGTAGGGTGGTGTGTTGGGTTGTGTGTGTGGGTAGTGTGTGGTAGGTGTGTGGGTGTAGTGTGGGTGGTGGTAGTGGTGTGTGGAGTGATGTGTTGGGTGGTGAGTGTGTGGGGTGATATGTGTGTGGTGAGTGTGTGGGGTGATGTGTGGGTGGTGAGTGTGTGGGGTGATGTGTGTGTGGTGAGTGTGTGGGGCGGACAATGTGTGGGGCAGTCAATGTGTTGGGTGGTGAGTGTGTGGGGTGGAGTGGGTGTGTGCAGCAGTGGTGGCCCTACATTTTTGGGGCCCAGAAGCTTGAACTGTAATGGAACCCTCTTCGCAACCAGCAACAATATGTGCGCAAACACTGTCATCTTCTTCAATGGGGTTCTTCCATGACAGATCACCACATACTTTAATTTCTGTCATAAATGTTAATTGTGTTTTAATTTTGTATTAAACCTATTTAGATTGAAACATCCTTAATTTGAACGTTGTTTCTTTGACGGCTAGCCTACATGATACTTTAATAATTTATATTTTGCATTTTAACTATGATTTAGCATTGAATTACACTATATTATGAATAAATATATTTTTAACCCCCTTCTCATAGAGTAGACCGAAAATGTGTACGCATGGTGGACTAAGCATGATATTCACCTCCAGCAACAAAATTGGAGGTGAATAGCCGGGATTCCAGTAGGCTGGCTCGGCCCAAGCGGGGTTCAGGGGCAGCACCCCGGTGGGGGTTCAGTGGGCAACGCCCAGAAGCTCCTGCCTTTTCAATAATTTGAAATTGATTCTCAAGCTGTCTGCTGGTAGTTTACATAACAGTAGCTTATAATTTTTCTAACACAGAAGCAGTAAACGAACCCACCAAAAGATATATATTTCATGAAATAGAAGGCAGTGGTCTTATCTCCTTCAGCAGCAGCTCAGTCTCCCTTCCCGAGCTCAGTTAACCAATTATCCTCACCTCACCGACACTCACTTCCCTTCACCTACACACTTACTGATCGACAAATCCCCTCGCCTCACTGAACCCCTCGCCTCTACGATACCTCGCCACCAAACTTCTCCTCACACATAAACGTCGTCTCGATTAAACCGTACCTCACTAAACCTCGCTCCTCAAATAGCAATCACACCACAGTAACATTCACCTCACACCTAAACACCACCCCACCTCACACCTCAACCCCACCCACCCCACCTTATACCTAAACACCACCTCATCTCACCTCACCCCTAAACCCCACCCCACCCAACTTAATAGCTAAACCCCACCCCACCAACATCATACTTAAATTCCACCTCATCCCCAAAACCCCACCCCACTCCATCTCACCCCTAAACCTCACCCCACCCCTCATAATCAGCGCCTCGACTAATCGCCGCCTCTCTCCCGCCACCCCGCCGATCCCCACCCCCTCCGCTGTTGGGAGCGGGAAAGAGGCGGCGATGAGTCGAGACGGGGATTATGTGTGAGGTGGGAGGTTTAGTCGGGGCAAGGTTTGGTGAGTTGAGATTTATGCGTGAGGTGAAGTTTAGTCAAGGCGAGGGGATTAGTCGAGGTGAACAAGCAGATTTATTTCTAGGAAAACAAAAAAATCGGAATTCCGCTTTAAACGGAAGAATATCTGGACGAATGTGGCTTCTGGGGCCCTTCCGGGATTTGGGGCTATTAATCTCATAGTAGATCCGCCCCTGCATCAGAAACAGGCCAGCGTCAGAAGACATGAGCGCTCGAATAGGGACTCTGTAAAATATGCAGCTCCTAAACCGTTTAGGGCTAAATAGACAAGACGGAGGACTTTATTGTCTATCCTGGATCTCACAGGGAGCCAATGGAGGGAGTACAAGACGTTGGCGAGGCGGCATTTGGATTACTGTATTCAGTTGTGGTCACACAGTTCTATCAAGCTTGCCACTAAGCTGTAACGAGTGCAGATCATGCTGCCCGGGCTTGAAGGCGTGAGCTATAGGCAGAGGTAGGGCAGTCTAGGAATGTATTCCATGAAGCGCAAGTTGCTGCGCGATTATCTTACAGAGGTGAATACAATCACAAGAGGATAAGGTGAATGCCAAATAGTTTAGCGCAGGGAATCAACATCCAGAGAATATGGGTTAAAGGTGAGTGAGGAACATGATGGCGACCTTTCCGTACAGGGGGTGGTGTTTCTATGGAACGAGTATCGAGAGGATATAGTTGAGGCAGGAACTATAAGAACATTCTAGGTACAGTTTGATGGGAACAAGGATAGCGATGGTTGAATGGGGGGTGGGGGGGGGGGTGGCAAACGTGAGCAGGGGGGGACTAGTGTTGGTAGAACATTTAGTTCGGCATGGGGAAGTTGGGCAGATTGGCCTGTTTCCATGTTGTGTGACTCTACGATTATATGGCGATTACACGCATGAACATTTTATATTCCCTTCTAGAACCCGGTCCCCACCACCATTCCACCCACCCATCGGACACCCAGCGACAAGGAGACAGTTATTGGAAGTGATTAGAATAGTTTATTTCTGGTCACTATGAACAACCTGTTTCCTGTGTGATTCACGCACAAGGCGGTGTGACAGCGCGCTGTTGTCCCGTGACTTACAATATCTAGTATTACTGCACCCGGACAATATTGAGATGACATTGTGTAGAAAGGAACTGCAGACGCTGATTTGTTTCATGTGAACGCTTGGTTGTATACGGCAGCTACTGAGTTATATAATTCACACACCCGGATAACTCCTGAAAACATCGGTTTAAGATGTATACATCTGTTCAATGTTCTACTATATTTATAAATAAACTGGGAAAACTAATGTTTCAATGATATGATTAATTTCACAATGAAATTCACGGGATATGTAACCACGGTCTTCAGCTCCTCCCGGAACATTCTCTGGGTCAGGACATAAATACACGTGTTGGTGCAGGTACTAAGAGCCTGGAGCATAAACGAAATTGTCTGAAGATCACTGTCCGCGAAATACTCAGCGCCTAAAACGCGCTCAGCCACAACATATACAACCAGTGTACTCCACAACGCGATGAAACTGCCAGATATGCTGAAGAGTAAAACGATGGATTTCCTCCGGCTGTCCATCTCCGGATCCTTGCCATTCTCTCCACTGTTGCGGCCCCGGAGCAAACTGCGGACTCTACCAGAGACTAGAATGTATCTGGCGGTCAGTGAATTGACCAACACAAACAAAACGAACGGGAGACAAGAAGTTACAGTAACTGTCAACAAATCAAACGAAGTCCATGAAGGTGAGGTTAAGAATGACTGTGTCAAGGTACACCCTCTGGGTTTATTATCGGAAATATATACGGATTCGAATGTAAAATACCACGGTATGTTTATTAAACAGCTTAGAGCAATTACCGTTCCGATAACAACACTCGCCGTTCGCTCGGTGCAATATTTTGTTTTCAGCTTCTGACAACAAATGGCCACAAACCGATCAAACGTGAACCCCACGGTGAACCAGACAGAGATTGCTGTGGCTGCGCAGGCCAGGACCCAGTTGACGGAGCACACGGGGGTGATGGTGAAGAACGACAGCGGGAAATACATTCCAACAATGGACCATATTATGACATCAGTGATGAGGACCATGAGGTCGGCCGCTGCCATTCCCACCAGGTAGCGAGTGATGCATTTGGAGAGACCGCACTTTCCCCGGGACAGGATCACAATCGTCACCAAGTTAACTGCGAAAGAAGGAACGAAGGATGTTACAGTGTGTGGCGTTCACAAAGAATACCCTGAACTGAAAGGATTTCCGAGTGACATTTACTACTGAGTTTCAAGAAAAAATTAAATTACAAGTCATATCAGCAGTTAGATAATGAAAAGATACGTGGCGCACACAGCTCACGGGATCCGTGTTGGATCCGCTCCTCTGACTCTGGCTGTCCGCCGGTTCCTTATCCAATCGAGAGATCATTCTGTATGTTAGCTGGGTGCTGTAATTGACTTCGCAATGCAGATGACAAGTTTGCCGGTGGCAGTGTATGGATCAGTGAGGGAGAGTAACCTGCAGGGTTAAAGTAAATCGGAAAGCCGCCGAGAGGGTGACGTTGTTCCTCTTTGGGAATTGCTAAACTATATAGGCCGTATGTCCTTGTTACAGGAAGATAAATGACGTGATTGGAACACAATGCATAGAGAGAGGTAGAGTCATTCCACCTGTAAACAGGCACTTCGGCCCATCTTGCCCATACCCCATCTACACTTGTTCAACTGCGCATGTTTAGCCCAGATCTTTCTAAACCCTTCCTATCCATGTACATATCCAACATTGGGTCAATAAACACAACCGCCAACCACAGTTTGTGAAGACCAGAGCCTGTAACTGTGGCAGTAACAGTTCAATTTGAAATTGTTCCACAGCTTCCAGTCCTGCAAAGGTTCAACTAATTGCAAAGCAATATTCACAGGGTTCTTTACCCCACAATTGTCCTGCTATTCCCCATTGCCTATTCACTCTGCCCTGTAGCCACCGCACATTTATCCTGCCAGTGTTGAACTTCCTTCACACGACACAATCCAACTGCACCTTCACCCACCCCAGTCCTCCCTGCATATTCACTCTGCTGTGTCCACCGCACACTCAACCTGCCCAGTGTCCAATCGCCCTGTATCAGTGCCCAGTTCAAACCTTGTTTCATCTTGATCAGTCGCCACTGCATATTGACCCTGCCGAGTACCAACCGCACCGTCACACTTCCCCCTGTCCCGTCCCCACTGCATCTACATCCTGCTCATTACCTATCGCAGCTTCCTCCTGCACATACCTCTCCTACCTTCATATTCCCCATACTCCATTGGTCCATCGCCGTACCCATCCTCCACTGCACATTCACCCGGCCAAGTTCCTACCAGGCCTTCACAATTTGGTTGGTTTATAAGTTTGTAGATGACACCAACACGGCCGATGTACACAGCGGAATAGAGATCAGCTACAGCAATGGACGGCGAAATGACAGATGGTGTAACAAGGTCTAGCTGTGCGAGGTCTCATGGGAGGTCGGACATGGGGAAGGGGAGGGGGGGGGGGGGATAATATACAATGAATGGCATGACCATTATCAGCTGTGATTAACGGAGGTACCTTGGGTTCCAAGTCCAGAACTCCCTGAAAGTAGCGACACGTGTAGATACCGTGGTGAATGAGGCACGTGGCATATTTGCCGACATTGGTCAGCACATTCAGTATAAGAGTCAGGGCATCGTGGAGCAGCGCTGTAGGACTTTGGACAGGATTTGGGGTATTACGTGAGTTCTGGTCGACCCATTACAGGACGGATGTGAAGGATTTAGAGAGGGTACAAAGGTTACAAGAATGATGTCTATATTATGGGGCATTGGCTACAGGGAGCAGTTGGAGATAATTGGAATGCTTTTTTTCTGGAACGCTGAAGGTTACGGGGTGACCTGAGAGAAGAATAGAAAACAGGAACTTTTTTCCAGGATAGACATATCAAATACTAGAGGGAAGAGGTTTAAGAAGGGCAAAGCTTAAGGGAGATGTTAGGGGCATGTTTTATACACAAAGGCTCAGTGCCTGGAACGCGCTGCCAGGGTGGGGGTTTGTGATGGTCCAGGTCGGATAGTGGAGTTTTAGAGACTTTTGAATACGCCAATAGATTTAGAAATATAGAAAATAGGTGCAGGAGTGGGCCATTCGGCCCTTCGAGCCTGCACCGCCATTCAATATGATCATGGCTGATCATCAAATTCAGTATCCCATCCCTGCCTTCTCTCCATACCCCCTGATCCCTTTAGCCACAAACGCCACATCTAACTCCCTCTTAAATATAGTCAATTAACTGGCCGCAACTACCTTCTGTGGCAGAGAATTCCACAGATTCACCACTCTCTGTGTAAAAAACGATTTTCTCATCTCGGTCCTAAAAAACTTCCCTCTTATCCTTAAGCGGTGACCTCTTGTTCTGGACTTCCCCAACATCGGGAATAATCTTCCTGCATCTAGCCTGCCCAACCCCTTAAGAATTTTGTAAGTGTTTATAAGATCCCCTCTCAATCTTCTAAATTCGAGCCTGTACAAGCCGAGTCTATGCAGTCTCTCTTTATATGAGTCCGGCCATCTCAGGAATCAATCTGGTGTACCTTCTCTGTACTCCCTCTATAGGAACAATGTCTTTCCTCAGATTAGGAGACCAAAACTGTACGCAATACTCCAGGTGTGGTCTCACCAAGACCCTGTACAACTGCAGTAGAACCTCCCTGCTCTTATACTCAATTCCTTTTGCTATGAATGCTAACATACCATTCGATTTCTTCGCTGCCTGCTGCACCTGCATGCCTACTTTCAATGACTGGTGTACCATGACACCCAGGTCTCGTTGCATCTCAATTTTTCTTAATCGGCCACCATTCAAATAATAGTCTACTCTCCTGTTTTGCCACCAAAGTGGATAACCTCACATTTATCCACATTATACTGCATCTGCCATGCCCCCTCACCCAACCTATCCAAGTCACCTTGCAGCCTCCTAGCATCCTGCTCACAATTAACACTGCCCCCAGCTTCATGTCACCCACAAACTTAGAGGTGTTGCATTCAATTCCCTCATGCTGATCATTAATATATTTAGTAAATAGCTGGGGTCCCAGCACTGAGCCTTGCGTTACCCCACTAGTCACTGCCTGCCATTCTGAAACGGACCCGTTTACTCTTTCTCTTTGCTTCCTGTCTGCCAGCCAGTTCTCTATCCACATCAATACTGAACTTCCAATACCGTGTGCTTTAAGGTTGCATACTGATCTCTTATGTTGGACCTTGTCGAAAGCCTTTTGAAAGTCCAGATGTAACACATCCACTGGTTCTCGCTTATCCACTCTGCTAGTTACATCCTCGAAAAATTCTATAAGATTTGTCAGACATGATTTACCTTTCGTAAATCCATGCTGACTTTGTCTACTGAATTCATCACTTTCCAAATGTGCTTACCCCATCTTTAATAACTGATTCTAGCAGTTTCCCCACTACCGATGTAAGACTAACTGGTCTGTAGTTCCCCGTGTTTTCTCTCCTTCCCTTTTTATAAAGTGGGATTACATTAGCTCCGCTCCAATCCTCAGGAACTACTCCAGTATCTAAAGAGTTTTGAAAAATGATCACTAATGCATCCACTATTTCTGCGGCTACTTCCTTAAGTACTCTGGGATGCAACTTATCTGGCCCTGGGGATTTCTCGGCCTTTAACCCATTCAATTTACCTAACACCACTTCCCGGCTAACCAGGATTTCACTCAATTCCTCCATCTCATTGAACCCCCGTTCCCTTGCTATTTCCGTCAGATTATTTTTGTCTTCCTTTGTGAAGACAGAACCAAAGTAGTTATTCAATTGGTCTGCCATGTCCTTGTTCCACATGATGAATTTGCCTATTTCAGACTGCAAGGGACCGACCTTTGTTTTAACTAATCTTTTCCCCTTCACATATCTATAAACACTTTTACAGTCAGTTTTTATGTTCCCTGCCAGTTTTCTTTCATAATCTATTATCCCTTTCCTAATTAAGCCCGTTGTCCTCCTCTGCTGGACTCTCAATTTATCCCAGTCCCCTAGTAGGCTGCTTTTTTGGCTAATTTCTATGCTTCTTCTTTTGTTTTGATACTATCCCTGATTTCTCTTGTTATCCACGTATGCACTCCCTTCCCTGATTTATTCTTTTGCCAAACTGGGGTGAACAATTATTTTAGTTCATCCATGCAGTCTTTAAATGCCTTCGATTGCATATCCACCGTCAACCCTTTAAAAAATCAATTGTCAGTCTATCTTGGCCAATTCACGTATCATACCCTCAAAGTAATAATAATAATAATAATAAATTTTATTTAATGGGCGCCTTTCATACATCTCAAGGACACCTTACATAGTAAAAACATATAATCGGAATAAAACAAGTAATTAAAGACATCACAGTGACACAAATTAAAAACAGAATTCAATCATAAAACAGAAAATCAAAAACACAGTGTGAAAAGAGAGCAGCGGCAGCCAAAGCGCGCCAGCGTCCACTCTCTCTTCACGGCAGCCATCTTGGACACAGACCTACAGGACTACAATTAGACAAAAAAAATCATCCCCCCACAGTGGATAGCACTGTGGGGGAAGGCACAATGTCCAGTCCCCACCCCATGTTCACCCCAAAGTCAGGCCTATTGAGGCCACCGCAATTGCCTGTACGGAGACCCGATGTCCCTGGCCGTTCTCACCGCGTGGTCTTGCCCCGGCGTCGGGAGAGTCCTTTCGGCGGCTGGGCCACTTGGAACGGCCGCTTCTTGGTTGGAGCCCGCGGCTGCCGAAGCCGACAAGGCCGCGCCGGTTTGGCGCTCCCAGGCTCCCGATGAAAAAGTCGGCGCCCGCTCTCCTCACTGCCGCCTTGCCGCCTCTACGCACGCCGTCTCTCCGCACGCCGTCTCTCCGCACGCCGCCTCTCCGCTCCGCAAACCCGCAGCCCGGAGATGTTGCTCACGGCGGTCCAGCTCGCCAGAGCTCCAGCGCGGCGACCCAGGCAAGGCATCGCCCGCTCCGCTCCGCTCCAGCGCTCCAGCGCTCCAATGCAGTGCCGCCACCCAGGCCGAGGTGCTGGGTGGTTCCCGCCAAGAAACGGCGCTCCAAGCCCGCTGGTAGGCCACGAGGACGGGTCGACGGGCAGCCCGGAAAAAAGGCTGCCACACCGACCAGGTAGGGATTTATAAATAAAGTAACACCTACCCCCCCACATTAAAAGACCATATCCCCTACAAACAAAAAAACAGGCCTCACTAAAAACTAAAAAAAAACGAATTTAAGACGGACGGCTGCTGGCTAGCAGCCGTTCACCAAGATGGCTCCTCCTCCTCGACCTTTGTGACCTTTCTTTAAGTTCAGGACCCTTGTTTCTGAATTAACAATGTCAATCTCCATCCTATTGAAGACCTCAACCATATTATGGTCATTTCTGCCCAAGCGACCACTCGCAACAAGACTGCTAACTAACCCTTCTTCATTACTCAATACCCAGTCTAGAATAGCATGCTCGCTCGTTGGTTACTCTACATGTTGGTTTAAAAAACTATCCCGCATACATTCCAAGAAATCCTCTTCCACAGCACCCATGGCAATTTGATTCACCCAATCTATATGTAGATTGAAGTCACCCATTATCACTGTTTTGCATTTGTTGCATGGATTTCTAATTTTGTTTGATGCCATCCCCAACTCCACTACTACTGTTAGGTGGCCTGTACACAACTTCTCCTAGCATTTTCTGCCCCTTAGTGTTTCGCAGCTCTAACCATATCTATTCCACATCCTCCAATCTAATTACCTTCTTTTCTATTGCGTTAATCTCCTCTAACCAGCAACGCTACCCCACATCCTTTTCCTTTCTGTCTATCCCTTCTGAATATTGAATATCCCTGGATGTTCAGCTCCCAGCCTTGGTCACGCTGGAACCATGTCTCCGTGATACCAACTATATCATATTCATTAATACTTATCTGCACATTCAATTCATGCACTTTTTTTACACAAAGCCGTCAGGCGTGTTTATTATAACACTCTTACCCCTTATACAATGATGTTGAATAGTGGCCCGTTTTGATTTTTGCCCTGGATGTGTCTGCCTGCCACTTTTACTTTTCACCCTGCTACCTATTGCTTCTACACTCAGTATCTCTGTCTCTCTGCTGTGGTCTTGGCATCATGTTCGAACACAGACATTGTAGACCGAATGGCCTGTTTTGTGCTGTACTGTTTCTATGATCTATGTTTTGTTTTAGATAACTTCCTGTCATCACCTGACTCCTACCACTGGAACAACATTGTATTTCATTCTTCCCAACTGGATCCTGTGTGCGCGAACCTTCCAGGTCACTCTACCATGCAGACCCTGTGAAAGCAAAGGCTAAACTACAAAAGCACATATAAACAACGTTTCTCGGGAACAAAGTCATGCTGTCTATTTATAATCAGTATTATCTTTCCAAATACCGATGAGGCGCATAGCACTAATTTACCTCAGGCAACTTTACCACCACCGATATCAGAATGACACGCCTGTAGTTCCTTGCATGTATTCTACTTAAAAGACAGGCATCACTTCAAGATCAATATCAACTTGTCTTGTTCCCTTGCTGCCCATGTTTATGTGCCACAGATGCGCAGCAAACTATCTGCAGAGTGAAGCTTCAGTGGGGTGGGGACTGAGCCGGGGGAAGGCGCGGGCGGGACTGGGCAGGGTGAAGGTGCAAGGGGAAGGTGCAGTGGGGACTGTTGAGAGGAGAGTGTACAGCGGAGGGACAGACAGACGTCAGGATAGATACCAGTGGGGAGTGAGCAACTTCGGGTGGCTTATCGTGTGGATTTTCATTGTAATGTTTTATGTCATGCTGTTCAGGATGTTGGCGAGGTGACTATCCGAGTGCGGCAGCGAAAGGTCAGACGGGCAGTTGAGCTGCGGTTTTGTTTGGTGATCTGACCTGGAAGCATGTGCTGCAGTCAGACGTGTTCCGTCAAAATGCAGCAGATGTCCCTAAACCTGAATCATGTTGACTGCACCATGTACAACGTATTCAGTGTATGTCCACGCTGCAGTCCACACCCTGACCCACGGTCTCCTCTCTGTCTCCACCGTTATCGCGCACTCCACCTCCTTATTCCCATTTCCCGTCAATACACTTTGTATCGCTCTATACCGCAAGTTTCGCCAGTTCGTTCCACAGAGGGAGAGCTTCCCACAGCTCGGAAACAAGCCATGTAACCCACCAAAGTTTAAGCGACATGGATGTACCCACATAACGTACAGTCTCCACGCCTCGGAGTTTCAAGCGTTCCTCTTGATGTATTTAGTCTCCCTGCCTCCGTCAAACTCTGTAGCAGCACGTCCGAGATTCCTAGTCTGAATGAGAAAAGACCTCATAAGATTCTTGCAAATATTTTATCTAAACTAATGTCCTCTGGATTTAGCCCCCTCTTATATGGGGCATGTTTGATAACATGTATCCTGTCTATGCCCCTTAATTCGTCCCGTCATAACCAAATTTTGCCATCGCAGGAAACATTTTTATAAAACTCCTCTCCACCTTCCACATAGCAATTAAGTTCTTCCTACAGTGTGGCGACCTGAGGTGCCAACACAAGCGCAGATGTGGTCTAGGGAACATTTTATAAAGCTGTACCCCAACCACTCTGCGTTTGGTTTGTTTGTGCCGCCGGTAAAATAAAATGTCACACACATTCAATGACAACTGATCTGCCTGTAATGCCGCCTCCGGTGATTTTTGGGCTTTTATACCATCGGGTTCGAAAGCTAATCCCTGCTATGAGGCTACCCTATGCCCAGGGCTTACCCCCAGCTTCACCCGACCAATTAGTGAATGGAAAGGCTCAGGAAGCTGTTGGTAATGGGGAAGGGAATGTTGATGCTGAAATGTACCAAGTGCAGAAAGTTTCGAAATCTTCTTGGAGACGGCCATGGTTGGTATACATATCTGTAGCGCGACTTCTCCGCTCCACCAGTTGCAAGTACAGTAATAGTGTATTCGTAGAAAACCTCACATCTATGTGGACCATTCGGCTCATTGTGTCAGTGCCGAACAAACGGGCTTTGCAATGTGGGTGTATAATCTTCTAGATCAGCGCTTTCAATTAACATCCGATACATGTAATTAAGTCTTTCCTCTTCCAAACTTTCATGCAGACATTTTGGACCGTTGGCGACGTCTGAATAACATTATTATCACCATCCATCTCCTCGCATCTTACTGGAAATGCCTGCTCTGCCAAATATACGGTTTCCAATTCAAGTTGTTCCGCCCCACCCAACCATTCCTAATCGCCGCAACTCCTCTCAGCAGTGCAAAGCACCAGAGGTGCAGTGTGCTGACAGAATCTCCATGCAATGCTCAAACTGGAACCCGACTGGCGAAGGACGTGGAATCGTCAAACAGATTATCACAGCTCTGGGAATAGATGCAAACATGTTTTTAAACACCCGATTGTCCTGTCTTGGTAACTCCGGTTTCATTTGGACACACAAGCTGGTTGGCAGAATAATTTATCAGGATGAGGCACGGAGTATAAAATACATGTCCTTCGGCTCACAGAGTCAGGTGTCCAACATCAAGCCAACATTTCCACGAATCATGCAGTATTAATTCAGCGACATTAACACCAATTCACGTCAGATATTATTAGTCATCTCCCGGAATACGGGTAATTTACAGCAGCGAATTACCGATCAAACTGCACATGTTGGTTCGGGAAAGGAAACCGGAGCAAATTGAGGAAACTGATGCGTTCACGAACAGAATGCGTAGACAACATAAACAGCAGTGCAAGATCGAAGCTCGTTGTTGAGCTGTGAGACCACAGAGCTACCATGTACATTACTGTTGCGACTATGGAAACATAACATTCAAAACCAGACATTAAAGCCAGTCATGACTTGTAAGACACAAGTCGGGACTGCACACGCATGTACAAGAACCAAAATCAACACTGCAACACCGCACATTCCCAGTTAAATGAAGGATAAATTACGAAATTGTAACATGCCAGTATCGGGAAATCTGAGACGTGCAGAATAATCAGCTACACTCAGCTAACAATGAGTGGCCGCGGGGACCTGAACTCCGAACCCAGATTCCTGCTGTGACAAACATGTTACCACGCAACATTCCATCCAACCCCAGCCCCAGCCAGCCCCAGTGTCCTGCAGCTCACAAACTTTTCCCAAATGGACCACATGCTGCCTTTTGACACAGAGAACGGTCACAGAGTCGGACATCCTCACCACACACCACGTTGGCAACACCGTCACTATTCGGAGCGACAACAATTCAACAACCTCTCGGCAGTCAGTTGGTGCGAGGGTTCTGGACCGGCGCGGTTCCTCTCACTGAGCAACGTGACGGGGAACAGAAACAGACCCTCGTTGGGCCGTCACCCGTGCCCCCGGCGTAATATACATATCTGATCTCAGGTTGGGACACAACATAGATAAGAATTGAAATGTACTCAGTCCACCCAGTAACACGGCGCCATCTCTCGACCACTGCCTGAACTGTCATTAACACAGACACAGTGGAACTCGTCAGGTACAAAGTGAGGGCTATGCTGGATAGCTCCCACTCGACCAGACTACAAATTCACCCGAATTCAAACCGTCACCACCTGTACAACCGCACACGGAATGCAGAGCGACACACAGATTGTGCAATGTCACCCAGAGTGGACCAGGTTAGGAACACGTTACATAGATAATGTAGTACAATTATCCATTCAGTGAAAACCTATCCCTGCTCCAGACATTCGCTGCACTCCCGCCCTTGTCCTTTCCAACATCACTGTCGCTCAGACAAACGTGTTCGTTCCCTTCCCTGTTTAAAGAAAGTGCTTGGAGTGAAACTGATGCGTTTCTCTCGCAACAGAGCAAAAACATTGGTCTCACACTGGAGCGGGAGCATCAACGGCCGATTGTTTAGTCCCGGAAAAAAAGCTAGAAAGTAATTGGCAGCATGACAGTTTCACTCAGTGCTGAAACAATCGAAATATCCTGGATTATCTGAACACTTATCCTGATTATCTATCATTAATTATTTCAAGATGCATTTCACAATGCGTGGGATCAACAGCGTGTCACTTCAATTAGTCCACACATCAGAATGCACTGTGCATTCACGATGATAATGCTGACATGACACTGGCGGCAGATTCACAGATCCATGGCTAGATGTTTTGGTGTTCACATGAAACAGGACCATCACAATTGGGCTCATACCATACCCAGAATCATACAACAGCGAAACAAGCGGGCAATACGCCACACAGCCATCAACAAAATCTTAGTTATAACAGTAATGAACACGGTGCATACATGTGAGTAACCTCTCACCGGGAACACCAACAGCGGCCAGAACCGGGTAGTAAATCGACATCATTTGATCAATTAGTGAGCCTCCCATGTTCCCGATGATGTGACGACTCCTCTGTTGAATCAGCACACCGGGGCTGATGCCAAAACGGTGATGAGGTGCTCACTTTATCCCTTTTTATAGCAAAGAGAAATCTCTAGCGGCACCAATCTCCTGGCCATCGACGTCAGTTGCACGCACTGAACAAACAGCTCATGTCAGCTGCTCCCAGATTAGC
Organism: Amblyraja radiata; assembly: GCF_010909765.2. Classification (NCBI taxonomy): domain Eukaryota; kingdom Metazoa; phylum Chordata; class Chondrichthyes; order Rajiformes; family Rajidae; genus Amblyraja; species Amblyraja radiata. The sequence continues at coordinate 50,539 of NW_022630640.1, read as the reverse complement.
ACAGCTGTGGGAATTACAGATTTAGAGTGACACGTTGGACATCAGAAAGCAGTATGTGATTAACTAGGTATCACCTAGGCAATGAACACGAGGTAAAGTCTGTGCTGAAATCGGGCAGGACTCACTGACCAACCTGTTACTTGACTGTTTGGAACAGATACGTTTACAATACAATACAATACAATACAATACAATACAATACAATACAATACAATACAATACAATACCATTTATTTGTCATTTGGACCCCGTTGAGGTCCAAACGAAATGTCGTTTCTGCAGCCATACATTACAAAACGAAAAAGACCCGAGACACAACACAATTTACACATACATCCATCACAGCGCTGTGATGGAAGGCAAAACAACGTATCTCTCCACTGCACTCCAGTCAAAGTCAAAGCCCCCGGCTGGCGATGGTGATTGTCCCGCGGCCATTAAAGCCACGTCGGGTGATGCAAAGTCGCACACCGGGTCTTGGTGTTAGAGCCCCCGGCGGGCGCTCGCAAAGTCCCGCGGCCATTCCAAGCCGCGCGGGGCGGTGATGTAAGACCGCGCTCCAGCTGCTCTTCAACCCCGCAACTCGGGCGGGAGAAGTCGCCGCTGCGGAAGCCCCGAAAAGTGGTCTCCCACCAGGGACCCGCGGGCTTCCGGTGTTGCCGTCCGCCAGACCCGCAGTTGTAGCCTCCGAAACTCCGGGGGTCGGGTCGCAGCAGCGCTCCACCACAGCTCCACCCGCTCCGGACTCGGCCAGCCCCGTGTCGGTGAGTAGTCCGCAGCTCCGCAACTGGAGACCCAGGTCGTTCCTGCTGGAGGCAGCTCCACGTTGCAGCCCCAACGACAACGGAGACCCGACAAGAAAAGGTCGGGTCTCCCGTGCAGGGGAAAGATGTTAAATTCCCCCCCCCCCCCCTCCACCCCCCCCCCCCCCACTCACATACCCCGACAAAAAAAATAATATAAACTACATAGAAACGAGAAATAAATAATAAAAAGACAGACGGACTGCAGAGGCCGCTGCTGACGAGAGTCGCGCCGCCCCCTGGTTTCTTACTATATCCAATCCTACCACATCAGGGGCTGTGGCTGACAATGTCTGACATGCTATGGAAATCATTAGATGTAGCAACTGTGCAGACGTGAGAATGAAGGATAGATTTGCAATAATGCATGGGCTATAATTATGATAGGTATTGGTTAAATGCCACATCATATATTTTAACAGCGCCTGACTGGGCGGAAGGGACAGCTGCTATCCATACTGGGCATGGTCCATAGGTAACTGAAAGATGTATCACATTTACAGTGAAATTCTTTGCTTTGCATGCAACCTCGGCAGCACGTGGCTCGCCACGTGTTGGCGCACCCTCCCACCAAGGTGATTGTCCCTGCATTGAAACTGGCAAGAAAGGGATATACATCTGAGGCGAACTCTCAGAGACCAGAAAAGCTCCTTACGGGTGACACACGATCATGTTCCACTGTGATACTCCCATATTCCCGCGGCTCAGTGCAACAGGACACACATCTGTCACGCTGAAATGACCAGTAGATGCTACATCGGCGCCTTGTAGATACCTACATGCCACCCAGTCTCCAAGCACACCGTGTATGCGGCTTTTCCCACCACATGAAACGTCAACTAACCAAGGGACGAGTTACGAGTAACATTGCTGTAAGTACTCAGTCCTAAATCAAGTTCCCAGGAGCTATCACTGATTCCCGACCATATTGGCCTTATGGCCGCCAGGGCAATGAAAAGAAGGCGGACGAAACGAAGGACTGGGCGCTGCAAGACACGGGATGCTCTGTCTCCCACCACAGTGGCCGGCAGTCTCACCAGTCACCGAGCGGCTCCAGTTCTATAGGGCGGATCTGCGTGTCCGGGATACTGATATAGCGGCAACACGAGGGAGTCACTGATAACCAGGCTGTTCCCTGACCAATGCATCGGTCACAGCTTCAGATGTAATTGGCGATGCTGGCGGGGTGTCAACAGCTCAGGCATCGATACCAATCAGCACTGAGACCATTGTCCATCCTGTCACTGTGTACCAGACACATCAGATCGATAAATGACGGGTCAACAGCTCGGAACTGGACCTCCATGACGCTCCCTGCATTAAATCTGCACTACTCTATTCCATCACGATTGGCCCTTTGATTATGACCGGATCACGTGGATCACACCATCTTGTGGAAATTCGCCACACCCATTAAGTGGATAATGATAAAACACCAATGGATAAAACAAATCATTTGAATGTCGGGCGATTTCCTACTTCATCTGCTTTGCTGATATTGGCTGAGTGAAACACGCGAGCCTTCTAGACAAAGAATGAATGATGCTGGTATTCCCAACCACAAGAGACAACTTGTGGCTTTTTCTGTTTCCTTCCCGAGGTCTTTCTACCGCTCACGTCAGGTCATCCATTTGGATTCACAGCGAACCATGGGGAATTGTTTGAGGGCACTGGCCGGTGTACAGCACTGCGGATCCGAGATGGGTGACTCAGTCAGCGTCGAACCAGAATAGGCTCTTCCTGAGAACTTACATGATTTACCACCCTGAGATACAGCAGACCTGATATTTACAGCACACCAACTCCAGGACAAATGCCGCGAACAAAGGCAGCCTTTGTACATGGCCTTCATAGACCTGCCATAGGCTTTTGGCTGGGTAGATGGCCAGGCTCTTTGGAGCATACTATCAAGGTACGGTTGTCACGACAAGTACTTCAGAATATTGAGGCTTCTACATGATGGCATGTCGGTCACAGCAACTGTGGCTCTGAGTCCGAGCCCTTCACTGTGGAAGCGGGCGTCAAACAGGGATGCATCATCGCACCCAACCTGTTTATCGTCTACTTTGCTGCCATTCTTCACCTCATTGGGATTCCCAATCCTCTACAGAACTGACGGTGGCCTAGAGCAAAGTCAGTAACACCGCCTTCATGGAGCTTCAGTACGAGAACGACTGCGCCATTGCAGCACACTTTGCATATGACCTCCAGGGCATCCCGGATGCCTTTGCCTCAATACCTTTGCCAGACGTCCAGGGCATCCTGAATGCCTCGGCCTAGCCTTAAATATCAAGAAACCACAGGTTCTACATCAACCTCCACCCAAACAGCCGTCAACCCATCACACTATAAAAGTAGACGACTTCACTCTTGAAAACGTTGACCACTTCCCCGAGCACTCTTTCCTCGAAAGCTGACATCGACTCTGAGGTCAACCATCACCTTGAGTTGTGGCAGCGCAGCCCACGCCATTCTCAGGGAAAGAGTCTTTGAAGATGAGACCTAAAGGCTCAAACAAAAGTGCTGGTCCTCAGAGCCGTTGTCCTCTCCATCCTGTAGTATGGAGCCGAGTCATGGACCACCTACACCAGCACTTGTGAGCCCTGGAACTATACCATCAAAAATCTTGTCGAAAGATTCTGAGGATCAGCTGGGAGGATAAACACACCATCGTCAGCGTTTTGGAGGAAGGCAACGTGACCAGCATCACCACCATAATAATGCAGCACCAACTTTGATGGACTGGCCATGTCATCCGCATGCCCAACACATGTCTCCCTAAACAAATCCTGTATCCTTAATTGAAGGAAGGTCGCCGAGCTCCCGCCGGGCCAAATAAACGCTTTAAGGACAACATCAAGAATATTCTGAAGAAATTCCATATCACATCAAGCAACTGGAGGACATTGCTCTGGACAGGCGCTTCTCGAGGAAGTCCGTGCAGGAAGGAGCTGCACTTCATGAAATAAACAACGCCGTGTCGCAGAGAGAAAGCGACAGCACCATAAGGAGAGAGAGAGAGAGAGAAGGGGGCTCACCGACTATCAACCACCGCCTGTCTCCGCTGCCCACGGTGCACCATGGTGTGTGGATCGCGGATCGGTCTCTAAAGACACCTGCTGACCCACAAGTAGACGACCCTATGGAGAGGACAGTCGTAGGCGTTTCGAGTGACTGCCGATGATGATGACACTTGAACACTCTGTGTTGTCACAAATTTCTTGTCCATCAAGAGCAGGGTAATCAGAACCTCGATCTAACCGGACCCACATCAGGTTCCCTGTTAACGGCAGTGAAGATGAACCAGCCGGCAGCACTGACTCACAACTGTGGGAGCCGGCGCTCAATTTGCCGCACTTCATTTCGGCCCCGTACGTTAGAAGACGTCCGGTTAAGGCTCGGTGAAGAAAATCACGCGGCCTTCCATGAGGGTGCACAGACTGAGAAACAGCTGAACTGTTCCCTCACAGGCCTGTCAAACACACGCAGTGCACTGTGTACACACGTTCCCATGTTACTCACACAGGGCAGTGACGATGCTGACCAAAATAAAACTATAAAAAGCTCAACGTTGTACGTGATGGAAAATAACTTTTCTCCACCGTCCTTATAGTAAAAGAGAGATGTAGAGAAATCCACAGGTTATTCTATGTCTCATACCTTTATTATGATAAGAAAGCAAGAGACCGGCACTGTGTCTAAATGCAATGGGCAGCACTTGACGGAAACAGAAGTATAATGTGAAATGTGAAATCAGAACATTGAGTATAGAAGTTGGGATGTAATGTAAAATTGTACAAGGCATTGGTGACGCCAATTCTGGAATATTGTGTACAATTTTGATCGCCAAATTATCGGAAAGATGTCAACAAAATAGAGAAAGTACAGAGGACATTTAGTGTAATTTTGTCTGGGTTTCAGCACCTAAGTTACAGACAAAGGTTGAACAAGTTAGGTCTTTATTGTTTGGAGCGCAGAAGGTTAAGGGGGGACTTGATAGAGGTCTTTAAAATTATGAGAGGGATAGACAGAGTTGACGTGAATAAGCTTTTTCCATTGAGAGTCGGGAAGATTCAAACAAGAGGACGTGAGTTGAGGATTAAGGGACAGAAGTTTAGGAGCAACATGAGGGAGAACTTCTTTACTCAGAGAGTGGTAGCTGTGTGGAATGAGCTTCCAGTGGAAGTGATGGAGGCAGGTTCGTTTTTATCATTTAAAAATTAATTTGATAGGTATATGGACGGGAAAGGAATGGAGGGTTATGGTCTGAGTGCAGGTAGATGGAACTAGATGAGAGTGAGTGCTCGGCACGGACTAGAAGGGCCGAGATGGCCGGTTTCCGTGCTGTAATTGTTATATGGTGAAACATGGTTATATGGTGTCATGATGATGTAAACTACAACATCTCGGGCTGGCCTATGGAGAGATGGACCTTCTGAAATCCACAGCGAAGCATCGGAGTAGGAAATGTGGGGGCCGTCAACACGACCAAACGTCACTGGAATGCTATTGACCGTTTTACATTGGTAATGTTTGGCTCGGACCAAGGACATACTAGCGCAACCATTCCGTGTAAGTCCACTGCAATGTACAACAGCACGAAACTTCGTGGAAAGGGCATACCGTGTAGGCATTTTGCCATTGCACCGTCAGACCACAAACTGTACAAAGTCGCTTAGCAAATACGGTATCCTGGTCTTTGAAACAAGTGATCTGCCCTGTACACTAAAACATTCTGAACACCAATACGGTGCACGAAGAATATTGCAGGGAAATCTGGGCAGACAATCTCAGATCAGGTGCAGCCTCAGATAAATCCTAAGTGATAAGAGTAGAATTAGGCAATTCGGCCCATCAAGTCTCTTTCGCCATTCAGTCATGGCGGATCTATCTCTCCCTATGAACCCCATTCTTCTGCCTTCTTCCCATAACCTCTGTCATCTATACATCAATTATCTATCTATCTCTGCCTTAAAACTATTCACTGACGGCCGCCACAGCCTTCTATGGCAAAGAATTCCACAGATTCAGCACCATCTGACGAAATAAATGTATCCTCATCTCCTTCCTAAAGGAACATTCATTAATTATGTGGCTATGACCTCTAGTCCTAGACTCTCACACTTGTGGATACATCCTCTTCACACACACTCTTTCCCAGCCTTACGCTGTTCTGTTTGTTTCAATGAGGTTCCCCCTTATTTTTCTAAACTCCGGCGAGTACAAACACAGTGCCGACAAACGCTCAAACCTACTCATTCCTGGGATCACACTTGAAAACCTCATCTGGACCCTGTCCAGCGCCATACTCAGATATGGTACCCAAATTTGCTCTTAATATTCCAAAGGCCTTAACAGCGCATTATGGAACCTCAGCATTTCATTCTTGTTTAGTGTACACGCCCTCTTGAAAAAAATACACCTGCCACTTCCTGCCCACTTTCCCAACCTGTCCAAGTTCTTGTGCAGAGTCCATGCTTTTACTACACTACCTGCCCCTCCACCTATTTTCGTATTATCCGCAATCCGTGGGTCCAAAGCCTTCAATCATTTCTTCCAAAATCATTAATACACAACGTGAAGGTTAGCAGCCGCGTCACCGTCACCTGCGGGACTCTGCTAGTCACTGGCAGCAAACCAGATACATCCCTCTTAATTGCCATTATTTTTGTTCTGCCATCCAGCCAACCTGCTATCCATACTAGTATCTGCCCTTTGATACCGTGGGTTCTCATCTTAATCAGCTGCCTCACGTGTGGCACCTTATCAAAGGCCTTTGTCCATCCTGCTATTTATTTCATCAAAGAATTCCAGCAAATATGCCAAGATCGACCCCTCTTTCACTTCAGCCTATTTTACCAAGAACTTCTCAGTACTATCTCATCCTTTATAATGGACTCTTACATTCTTACCAATCACCGTGGTCAGACTAACCGGTCTATTGTTCCCACTATTCTGCTTTGCTCCCTCCTTGTGCAGTGGGGTAATATTCGCAAGTTTCCAATCATCTGGGACCACTCCAAACTCTATTGATTCGTGACATATCACTATCAATACCTCCACGATCTCTAAAGCCACGTCTTTCAGAACCGTAAGGTGCAGTCTATCCGGGCCAAGTTACTTATGCATCTTCAGCCCATTCAGCTTCACAAGCATCTTCTGTGTAGTAATAGCCACTCCACTAACTTATACCCCCTGACTCTCTTGAATTTCAGGCACGTTGCTGGTCTCGTGCACTCTGAAGATTGATGCACAAAGGTTATTCAACTCCTCTGCCATTTCTTTATTCCCCATTATCACTTCTCCTGCATCATTCTCCAGCGGTCCAACGGCCACTCTTGCCTCTTTCTTACTCTTTGTATAACTGAAGAACCTCTTGCTGTTTTTGTTTATATTACTGGATAACTTCCCTTCGTATTTCATCTCTCCTCCACATATTGGCTTTTAGTTACCTTCTGTTGGTATTTAAAAGCTTCCCAATCTTCTGTCTTTCCACGTATCTTTGCTATGTGATACGCCTTCCCTTTTAGTTTTATACTGTCCTTGACTTCCCAAGTCAGCCACGGTCGCCGCTTTCTCCACCTGGAATAGAAACATAGAAACATGGAAATATAGAAAATAGGTGCAGGAGTGGGCCATTCGGCCCTTCGAGCCTGCACCGCCATTCAATATGATCATGGCTGATCATCCAACTCCGTATCCTGTACCTACCTTCTCTCCTTACCCCCTGATCCCTTTAGCCACAAGGGCCACATCAAACACCTTCTTAAATATAGCAAATGAACTGGCCTCGACTACATTCTGTGGCGGAGAATTCCAGAGATTCACAACTGTCTGTGTAAACAATGTGTTTCCCATCTCAGTCCTTGAAGATTTCCCCTTTATCCTTAAACTGTGACCCCTTGATCTGGACTTCCCCAACATCGGGAACAATTCTTCCTGCATCTATCCTGTCCAACCCCTTAAGAATTTTGTAAGTTTCTATAAGAACCCCCTGAAACTTATAAATTCTAGCGAGTACAAGCCGAGTCTATCCAGTCTTTGTTCATATGAAAGTCCTGACATCCCAGGAATCGGTCTGGTGAACCTTCTCTGTACTCCCTCTATGGCAAGATTGTCCTTCCTCAGATTAAGAGACCAAAACTGTCCGTAATACTCCAGGTGTGGTCTCACCAAGACACTGTACAACTGCAGTAGAACCTCTCTGCTCCTATATTCAAATCATTTTGCTATGAATGCTAACATATCATTCGCTTTCTTCACTGCCTGCTGCACCTGCATGCCTACTTTCAATGACTGGTGTACCATGACACCCAGGTCTCGTTGCATCTCCCCTTTTCCTAATCGGCCACCATTCAGATAAAAGTCTGCGTTCCTGTTTTTGCCATCAAAGTGGATAACCTCACATTTATCCACATTATACTGCATCTGCCATGCATTTGCCCACTCACCCAGCCTATCCAAGTCATCTTGCAGCCTCCTAGCATCCTCCTCACAGCTAACGCTGCCCCCCAGCTTCGTGTCATCCGCAAACCTGGAGATGGTGCATTCAATTCCCTCATCCAAATCATTAATATATATAGTATATAGCTGGGATCCCAGCACTGAGCCTTGCCGTACCCCACTTGTCACTGCCTGCCATTGTGAAAATGACCCGTTTATCCCTACTCTTTGCTTCCTGTCTACCAGCCAGTTCTCTATCCACATCAATTCTGAACCCCCAAAGCCGTGTGCTTCAAGTTTGTATACTAATCTCTTATGTGGGACCTTGCCGAAAGCGTTCTGAAAGTCCAGATATAACCCATCCACTGGTTCTCCCATATCCACTCTACTAGATACATCCTCGAAACATTCTATAAGATTCGTCGGACATGATTTACCTTTCATAAATCCATGCTGACTTTGTCCAATGAACTCACCTCTTCCCAAATGAGCTGCTATCCCATAATTATTAACTGACTCTAGCAGTTTCCCCACTGCCGATGTTAGACGAACTGGTCTGTAATTCCCCGTTTTCTCTCTCCCTCCCTTTTTAAAAAGTGGGGTTACATTAGCTACCCTCCTATTCCTCAAGAAACTACTCCAGAATCTAAAGAGTTTTGAAAAATTATCACTAATGCACCCACTATTTCTGTGGCTACTTCCTTAAGTACTCTGGGATGCAGCCTATCTGGCCCTGGGGATTTATCGGCCTTTAATCCATTCAATTTACCTAACACCACTTTGCGGCTAACCTGGATTTCACTCCGTTCCTCCATCTCATTTGACCCCCGGTCCCCTGCTATTTCCGGCAGATTATTTAAGTCTTCCTTAGTGAAGACAGAACCAAAGTAGTTATTCAATAGGGCTGCCATGTCCTTGTTCCGCATGATCAATTCACCTGTTTCTGACTGCTAGGGAACTACATTTGTTTTAACTAAACTTTTTCACTTCACATATCTATAAAAACTTTTGCAGTCGGTTTTATGTTCCCTGCCAATTTACTTTCATAATCTATTTTCCCTTTCCAAATTAAGCCCCTTGTCCTCCTCTGCTGGACAATTTCTCCCAGTCCTCTGGTAGGCTCCTTTTTCTGGCTAATTTGTATGCTTCATCTTTTGTTTTGATACTATCCCTGATTTCCCTTGTTATCCACGGATGCACTACCTTCCCCGATTTATTATTTTGCCAAACTGGGGTGAACAATTGTTGTTGTTCATCCATGCAGCCATTAAATGCCTTCCATTGCATATCCATCGTCAACCCTTTAAGAATCAATTGCCAGTCTATCTTGGCCAATTCCCATCTCATACCCTCAAAGTTACCTTTCTTTAAATTCAGAACCATTTTTTCTGAATTAATTAAATCACTCTCCATCCTAATGAAGAACTCAACCATATTGGTCACCCTTGCCCAAGTGGCCACGCACAACAAGATTGCTAACTAACCCTTCCTCATTACTCAATACCCAGTCTAGAATAGCCTGCTTTCCCGTTCGTTCCTCCACACGAAGAATCTGGCTTCTTCGTTTGAATGAAAAGATCCTGCATCTTCCGGATTATTTCCAGCAATTCCAGCTATTGCTGTTTTACCGTCATCTCTTTCTAGTCAACATTGTCCAGCTCCAAGCTCATGCTTTTGTGTCGGTATTGCTCGGCTGCAATACCGACACATTCTATTTCATCTTCTGGCTATCAGATTTTTATCATATTGTGGCCGCTACCTCCGACTGGTTCCTTTGCCTTGAGTTCCCTTATGAAATCCATTTCGTTACACAACGCTAAATCCAAAACTGCCTTTCCCCTGGTAGACTCCACTACACGCTGCTTCAAGAATTCATCGCGGAGGCAGTCTACATATTCACTTTCTTGGTGTTCAGTATCAACCTGACTGTCCCAGTTTACCTGCATATTGAAATTTTACACGGCCCAGTCACTGGAGCATTGTCTTTCATACATGCCGATTGTGTCTCCTGATTTAACTTGTATCCTATATCCTGGCTACTCTTAGGGGGACAATAAATAACTGCAATTAGGGTATTTTTACCCTTACAATTTCTCAGCTTTACCTACCATGATTCTACATATTCTGATCCCTCGCTAAAGACCGAATTTAATTCCTGAGCAGCAGAGCTACCCCACCCTTCTGCCCACCTGTCCGTCTTTCCGGTACAACCTATAACCTTGCTTACTCCGCTCGAATCTACGATCCTCTTGCAGCCACGTATATACAATTCCCACAACATCATACCTTGATTAAGGTGAGAGGAGGAGATTTAATAGGAATCTGACGGGGTAACTTTTTCACACAAAGGGCGGTGGATATATGGGACAACCAGCCAGCTGGGGTAGTTGAGGCTGGGACTATCCCAACGTGTAAGAAACTGTTAGACATGTACACGGATAGGACAGGTTTGGAGGGATGCGAGCCAAACGGGGGCAGGTGTGACGAATGTAGGTGGGAAATGATGGCCGTTAAGGGCACGATTGGCCGAAGAGCATATTTCCCCGCTGTATCACTCTATGACACTATGACTCGCTGACTCATATTTGAAACATCAGGTGGAATCGGGGTCTCCGCAATCATGAGAGCTTGCAGGGAGTTGTACCAGGGTGCTGCAACAGATGGTTTCTGCTGTCTGCGAGGATAGTTCTCGTGCTCTTTAACTGGAGGGTAATGAGTGTTGGCTCTGTTTGAGGTTCACAAAACGACGAGGACTGTTGTGGGACTGGATACGTGAGAAATGTATCGCCTTAGCACAGGTGTCCATAATCGGAGATAAGACGATTCTGTTGACGGTTATGTGGGCATTTAAGTAAGGTGTTCTGCCACCCACCCTGAGCTTCAGGTATACAATGCGTTGCCTGATTTGGAATGGATGTCAGAACTCACAACGCTTTGAAAAAAATATTGAAATGAGCAATGAAACGCAATGATAAATAAGGTTACCATCCGAGTGATGGAAAAATGGAGAAGTGCAGATTGCTACATGATGGATGGTATTGGCACCTTGGGCAGAATGTCCTGCTTCTGTATTTCATTATCTGCAAACATGACTCCAATTAGCTCACGAGAATATCAGCAAACCCTACCTACAATCTTTGTTAATCTGTGACATATATATGAGCAACTGTGGTGTTTTGCGTCGCGAGGAACTGCTGTTAGATCTTGAATTCCATCCATGATTTCTGCTGAGATAAATGTCTTCCATTGAGGAAAACCCTCGCATGGGAGGTTTCCGGGAGGCAGCCCCGGTTCTGTCGTCAATGTATCGGAAACATATTTGGGAGATGGTACCAGTGTACATGTGGAACAAGTACTGTTCGACGTCAAGGACAAAAAAGGCAGACATGCCTGAGGCCTATCCGAACGCCCATGGCTACACCTTTAACTTGCAGAAAATGAATGGAGTCTGAAGATAATTTGTTGAAGGCGAGGACGTCTGCCAGGCAGGGAAGAATGCTAGTAGAGTGGAATCAATTTACTCCTTATCGAAGAAGAACCGGAAGGCATTGAAACCTTCCTCATGGAGATAAACACAAAATGCTGGAGAAACTGAGCGGGCAGGCAGCATCTCTGGAAGATTCTGCCTGTCACCCTGAGTTTCTCCAGCATTTGTCTCTATCTTCGATATAAACCAGCATCTGCGGTACATTCCTACAGCTTCCTCTTTGAGGATGTAGGTGTACGGGGACCGGACGTCCGTGGCAAAGAAAGTCTAGAAATTGAAGGAATACTGAAGAGTTTATTTTTTCGAGCTTTAAAAAAGGTAGAAATAAAAGAAGTAAGGAAAGTGAGCAAGAATCGTGAAGGTGCAGGAAAGTGCTGGGAAAAGAAAGCCCCTTGGGGAAGAAATTAGAGAAGGAAGTAAAGAAAGGAAATAAGACCCTAGAAAGAAAAGAAAAAAAGGGAAAACAATCGCTCTATTGTAATACACAACTCCGCATAAAAGGATATACCAACCGTGTTTTTAAAAAATATTTAATTTTTACCCCCCGTTACCAGATCCTGGTACCATTTATATTTTAAATTACTATTGCACCTTATGCTTGTAATAGTTCCGTAAATGCAGAACACGTCTTTTGGAAGTGATCTGCTTTGCCTGCTAGGAGGAGTCTCATTTATTCCAAGTGTAGTGTTTCGAACATGTTTGAAATCCACATTTTTATTGTTGGTATTGTAGCATTTTTTCCAAAATTTGTGTATAAGCTTTTTTCCCATTATTAGCCCGTATTTAAGTAAGTTTATTCATGGATAACCCCTTGAGATGGACAGTCATCTCGTTTTCGAGGGGGTCCAACATAGAACATACAGCACAAGGCATAACATACATAGAGGCTCTCATTGACCCACCTTCCCACACACCTATCCCAAAACCCCTCCATCCCCACTTGTTATAGTTTATAACAATTGTTAATTGGCTTTACATATCCAATAATAACAATAATTATGTGCTACAGCATAATGTTAATGCATAATACCATATACCACCTATCATACATCGTACGTTCATACATACTATCAACATTATTACATGATATATTATTTCATGATATTGTGACATAATACAATATAAGACCTTGTTACACTCTGCAATACAATAATACATAAGTTTAATGGCCATGCATATACAATAGTTATGCCAAATGATCACACACAGAGCAAGCTAGATAAAGGAGCTCGAAGACTAATACTAGAAATAGGTACATGGTTTTATAAGGAAGGGTAAAAGTGTATTTTTAAATAGACGAAATGAGCTAATAGTTCATATGCTACTAGGCAGAGTGTGCCAGTCAGAAGGAGCTTTGCATTTAAATGCACGTCTTCCAATTTATTTGTTAGTTCTTGGAATGAAAAAGAAGGGTTGCTGAATATGTCTTAGTGAATATGAGGGTGTGTATGGTATAGGTCGTTTCAAATAAGAAGGGTAGTTGAGATGGATGCATTTAAAGATGAACTGGAACCAGTGGAAGGCTCTTCGAGCGTGGGGGGTAACTAGTTTAGAGTTTCGTACATAGAACAGTGGTGAGTTATATGTGGACACCTTAAAATAAATCTGCAAAGACTATTATAAACTACATTAAGGGGTTGAAGATGTGTATCAAATGTATTCTGATAGACAATATCAGCATAATCCAGTGTTGGAAGTAGTAGTTGAGAGGCAATTATTTTTCTCATCTGAAAGGTGAAACAATTTATATGGCGGTAAAGAATAGCTAGATTACAGCTGAGTTTTTTAGTAATCGTCTCACTATGCTGCGTAAATGAAAGCGTTGGGTCGAGCCAAACACCAAGATATTTGAAGTTCAATACTTGTTCTAATGATGATCCTTCATTAAATGATATAGTCAGATCTACAGAATTACCAAGGCCTTGTCTGGTACCAAATAACATACTGCATGATTTATTTTTATTTAAAATTAATTTGTTAAATAATAGCCATTTCTGAACAGAAGTAAGATCTGATTGAAGGGTTCTTTCAATTTTAGACGTGTTAGTACTAGATGTATATAGCACTGCATCATCGGCATATAGTTGTGTTTGACAGTCAGAACAGATATTAGGGAGGTCGTTTATGAAAATAGAGAAAAGGAGTGGTCCCAAAGACGAACCTTGCGGGACCCCCTTCTCAACAATTAAGGAATTGGATTGACTTCCATTAAAGGTGGCACATTGGCGTCTGTTATGAAGGTATGTGTTAAACCACAGTAGATTGTTTTGAGAAAGACCAATAGAGTAAAGTTTATCAAGCAGTAGGTAGTGGTCAACAACATCAAAGGCCTTGGTTAGATCAAGAAAGATGGCACCGGTGAGTTTACCATCCTCAGAAGCAGTGAACACATCGCTGGTGAGTTTTAACAGAGCTGTAGTTGTGGAGTGATTAGGTCTGAACCCAGACTGGCATGGAGATAGAATGTTGAAAGTTGAGACATAATGTGATAGCTGGTTGAACACTAGTTTCTCGAGGATTTTAGCCACCGAGTTGATAATTGAGATGGGGCGGTAATTGTTAATATCTTGTGGGTCGCCTCCTTTATGCAGTGGAGTAACATTGGCACACTTCCATGCGGAAGGGAGCGTACAAGTTGTGACGGACAAATTAAACAGGTCGCACAGTGGGTACATTAGAATATTAGCTCCTATCTTAATGAATTTAGTCTCAATACCAGCTGGTCCAGATCCACAATCATCCTTTAATTCATTAATAGCATGTTGAACGTCAACAGGTTTTATTTTTTTAAAAGAAAAAGAGCTTCTACATATAGAGGTAGCTGGAAAGTCACATATAATAGATGAGTCAAATACAGTAAAGCTACATACAGTGGAGAAGTGCTGGTTGAAAGCATTGGATATAACAGCAGGGTTCTGAATGATGTCATTGTTGACCCGAATCTGAGTGCTGATATTTTGATTTGATTTATTAAGAACATTATTTAGTCTTTTCAAAAACTTTTTTGGATTATGCATGTCTTCAGAAAGATGTTTTTTAAAATGACTTGATTTAGCATTACGTGTTTTTGTCGTACACTGATTCCTTAAGGACCTACATTTTTCCCAATCAGCAGGGTCCTTTGTTTCCCTGAAAGCCTTCCAGACTTTATCCCGCTCATTAAAAAGGTTGATCAAATCAGCACTAATCCATGGTAAATGTTTTCCCTTGACTTTTATTTCTCTCCAGGGGGCATGCTTATCGATAACTCTTGTGACTTCAGTGTATAAATAATTCCAGGCATCCTCGACAGTTGGTATAAGTTGAAACCCGTCCCAGTTTATTGCAATCAAGTCATGCATATAATTATCATAATTAAATTTTATACATTGTCTAACACGAATATGTTTAGGATGGAGACGGGAAGGTTTAATCTTCCACACACAGAAAATAGCAGAATGATCGCTAAAGCAATCTGACAAAACACCAGATGTTAAGATTCGGTCAGGATGGGTATCAAGAGTCCAATCTAATAGTGATGTAGAATTGCCATGAACTCTGGTAGGTTCGTTGATTAACTGGGTCAGGTTTATACTTTTAAGCAAGTTTTTGTCGTTAGAAGAGGAGCGATCGAGCCAGTTTTTATTGAAGTCACCAAGAATCACTAATTCACATGGGTGTTCAATAGAGGTGAGAGTGGAAATTAGGGACTTAGTTGAGACAGGATGAACAGGGGGGATCGATAGAAAGTGCCGATAATTAGATATTTATTCTCATGATGTTTTAACCTAATGAAAAGGATTTCAAAGAGGAATTAGGTTACTTTAGGGATGGCAGGTTCAGATATAAAGCGAGTTGACACATAACACGGTACATGAGCAGTGGTGTACGTTTAAGGATCTACTGTATAACCTTCAAGAAAAATTTATTCCTATGAAGAAAAAAAGGGGTAAGGGTAAGAACAGTCAGCCATGGCTCAGTAAAACTATAAAGGATAGTATTCGGCTGAAGGCAAGGGCATATAAGGTAGCCAGAGATAGTGGGAGGGCAGAGGATTGGGAAGCATTTAAAGGTCAGCAAAAAATAACTAAGAGATTAATTAAGACGGGGAAAATAGACTATGAAAGGAATTTAGCGAACAACATAAAAACTAATAGTAAGAGTTTTTATAGCTATATAAAAAGAAAAAGGGTGGCTAAGGTGAACGTTGGTCCATTGGAGGGTGAGACTGGAGAGTTGTTGGTGGGGAACATGGAAATGGCAAAGGCATTAAACGAGTATTTTGTATCAGTCTTCACCATAGAAGACACAAACAATATTCCAACGCTGGATAAACAGGGGGCGGTAGGAATGGAGGAGCTAAATACTATTAAGATCACCAAGGAGGTGGTATTAGGGAAATTAATGAGACTGAAGGAGGATAAATCCCCTGGGCCTGATGGATTACATCCAAGGGTCTTGAGGGAGATAGCGGTGGGGATTGTGGATGCATTGGTGATAATTTTCCAAAACTCCCTGGAGGCAGGAACGGTCCCAGTGGATTGGAAAATGGCCAATGTAACACCTATATTTAAAAAAGGGAGTAAACAGAAGGCGGGTAACTATAGACCGGTTAGTCTAACATCGGTGGTGGGTAAAATGTTAGAGACAATTATTAAAGAAACACTAACGGGGCACTTGGATAAACATGACTTCATCGGACAGAACCAGCATGGTTTTGTGAAGGGGAAGTCCTGTTTAACGAATCTGCTCGAATTCTTTGAGGAAGTAACAACCCGGGTGGATAAAGGGGAACCGGTGGATGTGGTATACTTGGACTTCCAAAAGGCTTTTGACAAGGTGCCACATAAGAGACTATTGCTAAAAATAAAAAATTATGGGATTGGGGGTAATATATTAGCAAGGGTAGAGGATTGGCTAACACATAGGAAGCAGAGAGTGGGGATAAATGGTTCATACTCGGGATGGCAACCGGTAACTAGCGGGGTTCCGCAAGGGTCGGTGCTGGGACCCCAGTTGTTCACAATTTATATAAATGATTTGGAGGAGGGAACCAAGTGTAATATATCAAAATTTGCGGACGATACAAAAATGGGAGGAAAAGTAGGGGATGAGGAGGATAGGAAGAGTCTGCAAAAGGATATAGATAAGCTAGGTGAGTGGGCAACAACTTGGCAGATGAAATTTAATACTAATAAATGTGAAGTCATTCACTTTGGGAAAAAAAATGATAGGCCAAGTTATTTTCTAAATGAGGAGGAGCTGCGTTGTAATGCAACGCAAAGGGATCTAGGGGTATTAGTACATGAATCACTAAAAGTTAGTATGCAGGTGCAGCAAGCAATCAGGAAGGCCAATGGAGTTTTGGCCTTTATTGCTAGGGGGATTGAGTATAAAAACACGGAGGTCTTGCTGCAGCTGTACACAGTATTAGTGAGACCACATTTGGAATACTGTGTACAGTTCTGGGGTCCATACTTAAGAAAGGATGTACTAGCCCTGGAGGCAGTGCAGCGAAGGTTTACAAGATTAATTCCTGCAATGAGGGGATTGACATATGAGGAAAGTTTAAGTAGGCTGGAACTCTACTCTTTGGAGTTTAGAAGAATGAGAGGCGATCTCATTGAAACATATAAGATCGTGAGGGGCCTTGATCGGGTGGATGCACCGAGGATGTTCCCAATGATCGGGGAAACTAGAACTAGGGGACATAGTCGCAGAATAAGGGGGGGCTCTTTTAAAACTGAGATGAGGAAGAACTTCTTCACCCAGAGGGTGGTTAATTTATGGAATTCACTGCCCCAGGGAGCAGTGGAAGCAGAAACGTTAAATATATTTAAGTCTAAAATAGATGGTTTTTTAGCTGCCAAGGGGATAAGGGGCTACGGGGAGAGGGCAGGGATATGGACCTAGGTATGGTTAGTATAGTAAGACCTGAGTGATCTCCTGGACAAGTGTCGATCGCCTGGATTGGGGTCGGAGAGGAATTTCCCGGATTTTTTTCCCGAATTGGACCTGGGTTTTTATCCGTTTTTTTGCCTCCCCCAGGAGATCACGCGGTTCTTGGGGTGGAGAGGGTGATAGCGGTATAAAGGGGAGGGTAGTGTCTTGTGTTCTGTGTCTAGTGTCTACTGTTTGTGGGTAAGTGTGTCTGTTTAGTGTTCAGCCATGAGCGAATGGCGGTGCGGGCTCGACGGACCTGGTGGTCTACTCTCGCACCTACTTTCTATGTTTCTATGTTTCTATAACAAGCCACACCTCCAGCTCTCGTAGTCCTATCTGCTCTATATAATGCAAAATTATCAATATGAACATCATTGTCACAAATGTCACTATGTAACCATGTTTCTGAAAATGTTATTATGTCAGGTTTATTCTGTGCAATCCAAACTCTAATTAAATCTATCTTGGGAAGAAGACACCTAATGTTCAAATGGAAGATTTTTAGGCCTTTAGCTGTATCAATTGTGGATCAATTGGGTGTAGATACGGTTGGGGGAGTGGGGCAGGGAAATAGCATGATAAAGGGGACGAGAGAGCCACATACACAGATTGACACAAACACACACACACAGAAGACAGGACAGACAAAGCACACAAGATCAGGCTGCGTCATTGAGAGAGGGAGAGAGAGAGAGAAAGAAAAAAAAGCGAGCATACACACCTCAGTCTGCATAGCTCATGTTTATGCAAATAGATCAAAGTATGAAGTCCTGGACCAATTATTTTTAAATTAAATTAAATTAATGGGGCATTATGAAGCCCAAAAATAACAACTAGTATTATCACATATCAGTCATAACAATATTATCATATCACATATTGTCAGTCATAACAACTGTCATGCCAGCTACAACTTTGTGATTAAGACAGAAAAATCAATGCTGGTCCAGCGATTAAATAATTACAAGAGGAGCCGCCGGCATTATTTTATTAAAAATTATTTTAAAAAATACAGCAAAAACCAGCTAAACACAAAGTTCATCGGCAGACAACATTATTGTGCTAACGCTAACACCAACATTAGGATGTTATGTCAGAGTCCATGGAGGAGTTAATGGAGGAGAGCTCACCAAGAAATGTCCCAACTTCACCAGGAGTGCGAAAGAACTGTGTCTTGCCAGCGTGGACAACTCTCAGTGTGCAGGGAAAGATCAATGCGTATTTGATGTCACGGTCGCGTAGCTTCTTCTTAGCCGCATCATACTCCCGGCGTCTCTTGACAAGACCAGCGCTGAAGTCCGGGTAAATATGAACCCGAGCTCCGTTGTACTCAAGTGGCACATTTCTCTCACGGCAGAGCTTCATTATCCTCAGCGTATCCTGGAAATAGTGGAACATCACCAAGATAGGCCTCGGACCCTTGGCTCTGGAATTATCCTTGCGACCGGTACGGTGACAGCGCTCAATCACTAGAGGACTGCGAAAATTCGCTTCACCGAGAAGCTGCGGTATCAGACGGCCCATGAATCCGGTGATATCTTTGGACTCGACCCTCTCGGGGATGCCGACGAAACGTAAGTTGGAACGTCTGCTTCTGTTCTCAGAGTCATCTGCCCAAATTTTCAGGGCAGCGTTTTCTTTTTAAGTGATTTTACACGCCCAACCAGGTCTGTTATATTATCCTCGTTGGAGCTAACTCTTTGCTCAAGCTCCGTTACTTGCTCTCCAAGCGTTTGAAGTGAGCCTTCAATGTTAGTCAGGCTTGCTCCAATTGGATCAATGTTATTGCCCATGTGTAATATCATGTTGAGCTGCATTTGCTGCATGTTATCCAAGATACTTTGAATGAACGAATGAATGAATGAATGAATGACAACTTTATTGTCATTCAGATATACACCTAGACACAGTGCACCTTGAACGAAATTTCGTTGCATTTGACTCTCCAATCAGGTAAATAGTAAAAGTAAAAGTGCTAGGTGCGTCCATAAAAATGCCTCATGTGCATGGTTCTGTAAAATAAATATATATAAAAAGTTTTTTAAAAAGTGTCGATATTTAAAAAGTTCTAGCCTCGGTTTTGTTGATTGTTCAGTAATCTTATGGCCTGGGGGATGAAGCTGTTGCAGAACCTGGTTGTCCCGCTCTTCATGCTGCGGTACCTCCTCCCAGAGTTAAGCAGTATAAACAGTCCGAATTGTGGGTGTGTGGGGGCTCTGGTAATGCCCTTAGCTCTAATCAGACAGCGCTTGTACCCCATGTCCATGATTGAAGGAAGAGAAGTCCCAATGATTTTTTCCGCTGTCCTCACCACTCTCTGAAGGCACTTCCAGTCCGCAGCTGTACAGCTGCCGCACCACGTAGAGATGCAGCTGGTCATGACCGACTCAATTGTGCTTCTGTAGAAAGTGGCGAGGATGGGAGGGTGAAGGTGTAAACTTCTCAACCTGCGGAGGAAGTACAACCGCTGCTGTGCCCGTTTTGCCAGAGATGTAATATTTGTGGACCAGTTTAAAGTGTCCGTTATATGCACCCCCAGGAACTTGATCTTTTTCACCTGCTCCACTGCTGAGTTGTTGATGCAAAGTGGAGTGTGACTGGGCTGAATTTTCCTTCTGAAATCGACGACAATCTCCTTGGTTTTGTTCACATTTAGGAGAAGGTTGTTCCTGCTGCACCAGCTCACGAGCTGTTCCACCTCCTCTCTATATGCCTGGTCGTCGTTATTGCGGATGAGGCCCACTACTGTTGTGTCATCCGCGTATTTGATGATATGGTTAGTAGTGGACCTGGCGACCCAGTCATGTGTCATCAATGTGAAGAGCAGCGGACTCAGGACACAGCCCTGAGGGGAGCCGGTGCTCAGTGTGATGACCGAGGAGGTGTTCTTCCCCACCCGCACAGACTGGGGTCTTTCAGAAAGGAAATCCAGGATCCAGTTGCATAGTATGGTATTGAAACCTAGGGGTGCCAGTTTGCTCACCAGATGCTGGGGGATTATCGTGTTAAATGCTGAGCTGAAATCAACAAACAGCATCCGCACGTGGGTGTTCCTCTCCTCCAGGTGTTGTAGGCTCAGGTGGACTACAGAGGAAATAGCATCCTCTGTGGAGCGGTTCGGGCGATAAGCAAACTGGAACGGGTCAAAACTGGAGGGGAGTTTAGAGACCATGTGCTGCTTAATAAACCTCTCAAAGCACTTCATTATTATTGGTGTGAGTGCTACGGGGCGGTAATCATTCAGGCAGGTTATTGTAGACTTTTTGGGAACTGGTATGATGGTGCCTGTCTTGAAACATGATGGAACAATGGCCTGGTTCAGGGAGATGTTAAAAATGTCTGTCAGAACCAGAGCCAGCTGGTCGGCACATCCCCTAAGCAGACGCCCCGGTATGTTATCCGGTCCGTGTTTGGAGGGCAATTGGCTCGCCCATTGTAAGGCCAGTATTCTTTTCCACTCAATGAAATAGTAGAAGTAAAAGGTAGTTCTAAAGTCCTTATTTTTAGTACTGAAGTTGTTTTACCTTGCCTTTTAGATTCACCAAAAGTTGTTCATTGACATCAGGAGAGTTAGAGTGAAAAGGTATCTCAGAACGCCATCAGTAGGCAAATAGTTGAGCCAGCAGCTTGTTACAAACCCTCACACAGCAACAGCAGCCATCTTGCATGTTAGACTACAGATTGATAACACCATTGTGGTGGCATATATTAACTATATGGGTGAAATAAAATCGGTATAATGTGATAATCCGGCTAACACCATTTGGCCATGGTGTATTCAGAAAAGTATTTGGATATCAGCTAGTTACCTACCAGATAACCTCAAATTCGGTGGCAGACACCAGGTCACGCAAATTCAATGTCAACATTGAATAGACCTTGGACCACAAAGTGTTTGCTGATATTGTAGCACGATATGAAACACCAGATATCGATCTATTTGCATCTCGGCTTAATTATCAGTTGCTAAACTATGTTTCTTTGGAATCAGACAATGGGGCATCAGCGATGGATGCCTTCTCGCTGCATAGGGGGAAATAGTTTTTTCTATGCATTTCTGCCTCATCAGTCCTGTATTACGCAAAATACAACAAGACTCGGCGTCTGGTATTTTGGTAGTGTCCGATTGGCCTACTCAACCATGGTTCCCTGTGATTCTTGTTATGGTTTTAGAACCATGCATCTCCGTTCCGAAACGACCAGATTTGTTGGTTCATCCCGTAATGGGGGTAAAGCCATCCATGCCACAATAGGACACATTTGCTGATTTGTAGAATCTTAAGAAACCATTTCTGGACCTGGGACCAACGTACCGAACAATGAACATATCGGGTCTACATCAGGAAGTGG
Source organism: Amblyraja radiata (assembly GCF_010909765.2). Lineage (NCBI taxonomy): Eukaryota > Metazoa > Chordata > Chondrichthyes > Rajiformes > Rajidae > Amblyraja > Amblyraja radiata. The sequence goes on along the minus strand of NW_022630640.1, from coordinate 28,534 downwards.
TAGAAACTGTTCAAGGAACAACATCACTTACTGTACGACGAACATAACCTCTGTGCTGGAATTCCTGGCTAGCCCCACTATGATGAGGTGCTCAGTTATAGTGCCATAAACTGCGCCAGAAGTGCCCTTACAGCATATATGTGGCAAAGATCAGAGCATCATTCTGTCGGGACCCACCCCTGGTAACTAAACTTATGAGGGATATTTTAATATTAATCCCGAAGGACAAGGTATTCCCAAATATGGGATGCGAGTATAGTCCTAACATTACTGAGGAATTGGTCACCAGCAACAGCTTTGTCCCTGCATAGACTGACATATAAAATAGTCATGCGATGGCATTGTTCTCAGCACATAGAGTTCAGTCGTTACATAAACTAAGGCTGGATAGTATCACCACTTCAACGAGTAAAATAACCTTGTACATCCACGACTTAGTTAAACAAAACAGACCTGGAACGTCAGGCCACTCAATTAAATTCAGAGCATACCCAATCGATGATCGTCTATCCATTATGAGACATTAATTCTTATACATAGAGAACACTAAACAGCTCAGAGGCAATGAGATGGCATTACTGATCAGCCACTAACAGGCCCATAATAGGGTATCGGTACAAACAATTTCCAGACGGCTGAAACAGGTATTATCGGCTGCTGGGGTGGATACTAATATATTCAAATCACATACCACTAGGGCTGCAGCTACATCGGCAGCTAAGGAATTGGACGTACCTATGGACCAAATTCTGGGAACATCAGGATGGTCATAAGAGAAAACTTCTCAACCATATTATAATAAACCAGTGGTTAAACCTGTGACATTTGCAGAATCAATTTTAAGTTCTGTATCATATTTTACCTTATGAGATAGGGGCTATAGTTGTGTTAGTTAATACGTTCATCATGGGTTTTCAATGTCGGATTCATGTTTGAATACGTTAACACAATTCCTCCCTTAGTCAATTAAGGCAGACGTGAGGCATGGCCTCGTTTCCACGGCATGAAATCACAGAGCTTTCAAATCTTCACGTAGTCACTCACGTGACTCCGAAGTAAAATAGTAAGATTAAACGAGAATTTACCAGTTTGAAGTTTGATCTTTATTTTATGAGGAGTAACGTTGAGGGTTTTCGTGCCCTCCGCTCCCACCCTCGATCATAAAGTTCAACGGGTATCCTTTTTCTCTAATCTTACACTGTTCAGTTCATTACTGTTATCTGCGATTTCACACCGCTGCTTTGAAGATTGACACGCATGCGTAAAATAAAGATCAAACTTCAAACTGTTAAGTTCTCGTTTAATCTTACTACTATAAAATCGAACCTGCCTCCACGCCTTCCACTGGAAGCTCATTCCACACAGCTACCATTCTCTGAGTAAAGAAGTCCCCCCCCCCCTCAGGTTACCGCTAAACGTCTGTCCCTTAATTCTCACATCATGTCCTCATGTTTGAATCTTCCCTACACTCAATGGGAAAAGCTTATCCACGTCAACTCTGTCTAAACCTCTCATGATTTTAAAGACCTCTATCAAGTCCCCCCTTAACCTTCTGCGCTCCAAATAATAAAGACCTAACCTGTTCAACCTTTCTCGGTAACTTAGAGATATCATGATATACTCAGAGGTGCCAGTTTTTTTCCGAGCATTTCAATATTCTAGTACCTGAAAATCAGTATTTTACTGAGGAAATCAGTATTTTTACGTGGTGCCATTTTGCTGAATTAAAATTAATTTTTAAATTTATTAAAGATAAGGATAAGGGTACAGAGGAGATCTACTAGAATGTTTGATGTGGTTTAATGTGTTGGCCTTTATTAATCAGAGCATTGAGTATATAAGTTGGGATGTAATGTTAAAATTGTACAAGACATTGGTGAGACCAATTCTGGAGTATGGTGTACAATTTGTTCGTCTAATTATAGGAAAGATGTCAATAAAATAGAGAGAGTACAGAGGAGATTGACTAGAATGTTGCCTGGGTTTCAGCAACTAAGTTACAGAGAAAGGTTGAACATGTTAGTTCTTTATTCTTTGGAGCGCAGAAGGTTAAGGGGGGACTTGATAGAGGTCTTTAAAATGATGAGAGGGATGGACAGAGTTGATGTGGATTCGCTTTTCCCATTGAGAGTAGGGAAGATTCAAACAAGAGGACATGAGCTGAGAATTAAGGGACATAAGTTTAGGGGTAACATGTGGGGGAACTTCTTTACTCAGAGAGTGGTAGCTGTGTGGAATGTGCTTCCAGAGGAAGTGGTGGAGGCAGGTTCGATTTTATAATTTAAAAATAAATTGGATAGGTATATGAACGGGAAAGGAATGGAGGGTTATGGTCTGAGTGCAGGTAGATGGGACTAGGAGAGAATAAGTGTTCGGCACGGACTAGAAGGGCCGAGTTGGCCTGTTTCCGTGCTGTCATTGTAATATAGTTATATGGTTATACTAGACTAATTGGGACCCGTTGGGTCCCAATTTCACACAGGAGGGCTGGTCCCCCAACGAAATATTCCACCTCCCCACCAATTCCAATATTGGTGGCCAGTGGGTGGGCGTTCTGGAGTGCTGGTATGCGTTCTTGAGGTGGCAGCTCAGTCCCTCAAGCCTGATCTGCTGGCAGCTCACTCACGGCTGGTGGACTGGCAGTTGACTCATGACTTTTTCTTGAATATCCATTTCAAGCAGGGTGTAAGGCCACCAAATTCAAATCCATGTTCCTACCATTTCAAGCAGGGTGCAAGGCCACCAAATTCAAGTGCAGTTTCTTACCAATATGAGCAGGGTGCAAGGCCGTCGAATCCAAGTGCAGTTTCCAACCACTTCAAGCAGGGTGCAAGGCCACCGAATTCAAGTGCGGTTGCATACCACTTCAAGCTGGATCCAAGGCTACCAAATTCAAGTTCGGTTTCATACCAATTTCAACAGGGTGCAAGGCCACCAAATTCAGTGCAGTGTCATACCACTTCAAGCAGAGTCCAAGGCCACCAAATTCAAATGCAGCTTCATCCCATTTCTTGCACGGTGAAACCACCATTAAACCACACAAAACACCAAACTCACTGTTCAGTTGACATTCAGTGTGTTCAGTTGTTTCACATCTCAGACAGAGTTATGACTTCACACTCTCCCATCATGCAGAGGCTGAGCCACACCCACACTTCCGGGTTTTATAACCCCCTCCCCCGGAAAAGGTGTGGCTTTCAGGGCGTGTTTGACAGGATAGAGATTCTCAAAAAAAATTAAACGCTAATAACACTTTTATTTTTAATTGATGGGAAGAATTCCCTGAACCTGCTCAGCGGAGGGGGCACTGAGTAAGATGGCCAAAAATCACAGCCGTAACTGTTAGCGTTTTTATCTCAAATCGATATACAGTGCAAACAGAAATTAAGTGCATTTGCAGTAGTACCTTTTAACTTCAAGCCAAATCACCCAAGCCGCCATTTGCAGTAAGTAGTGCCTTTCAACTTCATGCCACCATTTGCAGCAAGTAGTGCCTTTCAACTTCAAGCCAATGCACCCACGCCACCATTTGCAGTTAGTGCCTTTCACCTTCAAGCCAAAGCACCCAAGCCAACATTTGCAGTAAGTAACGCCTTTCAACTTCAAGCCAAAGCACACAAGCCACCATTTGCAGTAAGTAGTGCCTATCAACTTCAAGCTATATCACTCAAGCCACCATTTGCAGTAAGTAGTGCCTTTCAACTACATGCCACCATTTGCAGTAAGTAGTGCCTATCAACTTCAAGCCATATCACCCAAACCACCATTTGCAGTAAGTAGTGCCTTTCAACTACATGCCACAATTTGCAGTAAGTTGTGCCTTTCAACATCAAGCAATGCACCCACTCCACCAATTGCAGTAAGTATCGTCTTTCAACTTCATGCCACCATTTGCAGTAAGTAGTGCCTATCAATTTCAAGCCATATCACCCAAGCTACCATTTGCAGTAAGTAATGCCATTCAACTTCAAGCCAATGCACCCACGCCACCATTTGCAGTAAGTTGTGTCTTTCAACTAAAAGCCAAAGCACCCAAGCCACCATTTGCAGTAAGTAATGCTTTTCAACTTCAAGCCAAAACACCCAAACCACCATTTGCGGTAAATAGTGCCGTTCAACTTCCAGCCAAAGCACCCAAGCTACCATTTGCAGTAAGTAGTGCCTTTCAACTTCAAGCCAAAGCACCCAAGCCACCATTTGCAGTATGTAGCGTCTTTCAACTACATGCCACCATTTGCAGTAAGTAGTGCCTTTCAACTTCAAGCCAAAGCACCCAAGCCACCATTTGCAATAAGTAGCGTCTTTCAACTGCATGCCACCATTTGCAGTAAGTAGTGCCTTTCAACTCCAAGCAAAGTTCCCAAGCCACCATCTGCAGTAAATAGTGCGTTTCAACCTCACCAAAGCACCCAAGCCACCATTTGCAGTAAGTAGTGCTTTTCAACTTAAAGCCGCAGCACCCAAGCTACCATTTGCAGTAAGTAGTGCTTTTCAACTTCATGCCACAAGTTGCAGTAAAGAGGGCCTTTCGACTTCAAGTCAAAGCACACCAGCCACTATTTGCAGTAAGTAGTGCCTTTCAACGTCAATCCAAAGCACCCAAGCCACCATTTGCAGTAAGTAGTGCCGTTCAACTTCAAGCCAAAGCAGCCAAGCCACCATTTGCAGTAAGTAGTGCTTTTCAACTTAAACCCGAAGCACCCAAGCCACCATTTGCAGTAAGTAGTACCTTTCAACTTAATGCCACCATTTGCAGTAAATAGAGCCTTTCAACTTCAAGGCAACGCACCCAAGCCACCAATAGCAGTAATAGTGCCTTTCAACTTCAAGCCACAGCACCCACGCCAACATTTGCAGTAAAAAGTGCCTTTCAACTTCAGGCCAAAGCACCCATGCCACCATTTGCAGTAAATAGCGTCTTTCAACTCATGCCACAATTTGCAGTAAGTAGTGCCTTTCAACTCCAAGCCAAAGCACCCAAGCCACCATTTGCAATAAGTAGCGTCTTTCAACTTCATGCCACCATTTGCAGTAAGTAGTGCCTTTCAACTCCAAGCAAAGCTCCCAAGCCACCATCTGCAGTAAATAGTGCCTTTCAACCTCACCAATGCACCCACGCCACCATTTGCAGTAAGTAGTGCTTTTCAACTTAAAGCCGCAGCACCCAAGCCACCATTTGCAGTAAGTAGTGCCTTTCAACTTCATGCCACAAGTTGCAGTAAAGAGTGCCTTTCGACTTCAAGTCAAAGCTCCCAAGCCACCATCTGCAGTAAATAGTGCCTTTCAACCTCACCAAAGCACTCACGCCACCATTTGCAGTAAGTAGTGCCTTTCAACGTCAAGCCAAAGCACCCAAGCCACCATTGGCAGTAAGTAGTGCCGTTCAACTTCAAGCCAAAGCAGCCAAGCCACCATTTGCAATAAGTAGTGCTTTTCAACTTAAACCCGAAGCACCCAAGCCACCATTTGCAGTAAGTAGTACCTTTCAACTTAATGCCACCATTTGCAGTACATAGCGCCTTTCAACTTCAAGCCAAAGCACCCAAGCCACCAATAGCAGCAATAGTGCCTGTCAACTTCAAGCCAAAGCACCCATGCCACCATTTGCAGTAAATAGTGCCTTTCAACTTCATGCCACCATTTGCAGTAAGTAGTGCCTTCAACTTCAAGCCAAAGCACGCAAATAACCTTTTGAAGGCAGTGCCTTTTTTACTTCAAACAAACCATATTTTCATTTTCAAACCACATTAAGGGTACCCACAGTTGTGTAGATATTTGTTCAGTGTTATTCAGAGCTCATAGAGACGTGACCCTTGGCTTCATCCACCTTGCAGAGATTGAGTGAGGCACATCACTTCCTGGTTTTGTAGTCCCTCCCCCTCCCCCAGCAGGTGCAGCAGAGAGAATGGTGATTTGTTTTACTTCAAACCAAAGCTCCCAAGCCACCATTTGCAGTAAGTAGTGCCTTTCAAGTTCAAGCAAATCACCCGCCACCATTTGCAGTAAATAGTGCGTTCATCTTCAAGCCAAAACACCGAAGCCACCATTTGCAGTAAGTAGTGCCTTTCAACTTTATACCAAAGCAGGGGCAGCAGAGAGAATGGTGTTAAAAAAAACCCGTTAATATCTCTCTGATTTGTCATCGATGGGAAAAATCTCCGCACCCTTAGGACGGAGGGGGGCCCTGAGCAAGGTGGTCAAAAATGACGGCAGTAGGTGGCGGCGTTCTGTCGGCAATCGCAGCACAGTGGGCCAAAAGAGGTCAAGTTCAGAGATTTAGTAATATAGGTAAGGTGGGAATTGAACCTGGGTTTCTGGGGCTCTGAGTGTCAACTTTAATCACCGTCGCTCCCAGCGCTGGCCGGGAACACAATCCCCAACTCCACCATCTTCCATCCGATCGGGCCGAAACTCCCCCACGCCGCTGTTTGTCATCTCACTTGATCCGCCAGTTCTTCTGCTCTCCAACAGGGGGCGGTGTGAGGGTTATGTGACCAGATGTCAGATTTGCATTGTGATCAGTTTATTGTCACAAACACACTGGGGGTGAAGTGAAATTCCTCGCCAGCAGACATAGAAACATCGAAACATAGACAATAGGTGCAGGAGTAGGCCATTCGGCCCTTCGAGCCCGCACCGCCATTCAATATGATCGTGGCTGATCATCCAACTCAGTATCCTGTACCTGCCTTCTCTCCATACCCCCTGATCCCTTTCGCCACAAGGGCCACATCTAACTCCCTCTTAAATATAGCCAATGAACTGTGGTCTCAACTCCCTTCTGTGTCAGAGAATTCCACAGATTTACCACTCTCAGTGTAAAAAATTATTTTCTCATCTCGGTCCTAAAAGACTTCCCTCTTATCCTTAAACTGTGACCCCCAGTTCTGGACTTCCCCAACATCGGGAACAAACTTCCTGCATCTAGCCTGTCCAACCGCTTAAGAATTTTGTAAGTTTCTATAAGATCCCCCCCCCCCCCCAATCTTCTAAATTCTAACGAGCACAAGCAGAGTCTATCCAGTCTTTCTTCATATGAAAGTCCTGACATCCCAGGAATCAGTCTGGTGAACATTCTCTGTACTCCCTCTTTGGCAAGCATGTCTTTCCTCAGATTAGGAGACCAAAATTGTACGCAATACTCCAGGTGTGGTCTGAGCAAGACCCTGTACAACTGCAGTAGAACTCCCCTGCTCCTATACTCAAATCCTTTTACTATGAATGGTACCATACCATTGTATGTCTTCATATGAAAGTCCTGCCATCCCAGGAATCTGTCAGCTCAGGGAATGGACCATGGACACGCTGACAGTGCACAGCGCGTCTATTTGGGGCGCTGCAAGTCGACTGCCCTGCCAGCAGCATGTTTGTTATTTCGACTCTTTTTAGTGTTTTGTTTCGGTGTGTCTAATGTTACGTGGGGTGTCTCTTGGTGTGTCTTGTGTGGGGGTGGGGGGGGAGGAAGAACCACTTTCGGTTGCATCCTCGAGGTAGAGGCGATCTTTTCCATCTCGCCTCCCTCGCAGCCTAACATCATGGATGTGAGCGGTCTTTCCCGGAGTCGGGCCCGGAGCATCCATCAAATCAATCAACCTTTATTGTCATCTTGCAAAGCAAGAGCTGTACACTGCAAAATGAGAAGACGTTTCCCAGGGAATACCGGAGCATCGCACATGAAACAAAACATTTCACACATAAATAACAGTAAAAACAATCCAGTCCCTGATGAAACAGTATAAATAGTAAAAAGCAGGTAAAACAGAAACAATAAAATACAGTAAAAAACAGTCCTTAAAATGTCCAGGGCAGCTGATTTCATCAATTATTTATCTTTAAATCGTTTTTAAAATATTTTTAATTCAGCAAAATGGCACCACGTAAAAATACTGATTTCCTCAGCAAAATACTGATTTTCAGGTAATAGAATATTGAAATACTCGGACAAAACCTGGCACCTCTGAAAATATTTACTCTCACCTAGTCCCATCTACCTGCACTCAGACCACAACCCTCAATTCCTTTCCCGTCCATATATACATCCGATTTATTTTTAAATTATTAAATCAAACCTGCCTCCACCACTTCCACTGGAAGCTCATTCCACACAGCTACCACTCTCTGAGTAAAGATGTTCCCCCTCGTGTTACCCCTAAACCTCTGTCCCTGAATTCTCAAGTCATGTCCTCTTGTTTGAATCTTCCCTACTCTCAGTGGGAAAAGCTTATCCACGTCAACTCTGTCCATCCCTCTCATCATTTTAAAACCTCTATCAAGTCCCCCCTTCACCTTCTGCGCTCAAAAGAATAAAGACCCAACTTGTTCAACCTTTCTCTGTAACCTAGTTGCTGAAACCCAGGCAACATTCTAGTAAATCTCCTGTGTACTCTTTCTATTTTGTTATATCGCTGCTGGCAAATTCATTTCATTGCACTTTCGGGTACATGTGAGTGGCGAATAAAATAGGCTTTGACTTTTGACTTTGTCTCGCAATAACGTGCGTCCAGACGTTCACCGTGTGTGATAGCGCCCGTGGATGGCGGGGTCGGACAAGCTCAACGTCTCGTCTTGTCTCGGTTCACGTGCCTACAATGTGCTAAACGTAGACACGAGATGCTGAAGAACTCAGCTGGACATGCAGCATCCCTGGAGAGAAGGAACGAGTGACGTTTCGGGTCGAGACCCTTCTTCAGAGATGCTGCCTGTCATAGTAACATAGACAACAGGTGCAGGATTAGAGGACATTCTGCCCTCGTGCCTGCACCGCCATTCAATGTGATCATGGCTGATCATCCAACAGTATCCTGTACCTGCCTTCTCTCCATACCCCCTGATCCCTTTAGCCACAAGGGCCTCATCTAACGCCCTCATAAATTTAGAAAATTAACTGTGGCCTCAAGTACCTTCTGTGGCAGATAATTCCAGTGATTCACCACTCTCTGTGTGAAAAATGTTCCTAAAATATTTCCCTCTTATCCTTAAACTGTGACCCCTCGTTCTGGACTTCCCAACATCGGGAGCTATCTTCCTGCATCTAGCCTGTCCAACCCCTGAAGAATGTTGTAAGTTTCTATAAGATATCCCCTCAATCTCCTAAATTCTAGCAAATACAAGCCGAGTCTATCCAGTCTTTCTTCATATGAAAGTCCTGATATCCCAGGAGTCAGTCTAGTGAACGTTCTCTGTACTCCCTCTATGGCAAGAATGTATTTCCTCAGATTAGGAGACCAAAACTGTACGCAATACTCCAGGTGTGGTCTCACCAAGACCCTGTACAACTGCTGTAGAACCTCCCTGCTCCTATACTCAAATCCTTTTGCTATGAATGCTAACATACCATTGTCTTTCTTCATATGAAAGTCCTGCCATCCCAGGAATCAGTCAGCTCAGGGAATGGACCATGGACACGCTGATAGATCACAGCGCGTCTATTTGGGGCGCTGCAAGTCGGCTGCCCTGCCAGCAGCATGTTTGTTATTTCGACTCTTTTTAGTTTTTTGTTTTGGTGTGTCTAATGTTACGTTAGGTGTCTCTTAGTGTGTCTTGTGTGGGGGTGGGGGGGGGGGGGGGGTTGGGTGGGAGGAAGAACCACTTACGGTTGCCTCCTCGAGGTAGAGGCAAACTTTTCCATCTCGCCCCCCTCGCAGCCTAACATCATGGATGTGAACGGCCTTTCCCGGAGTCGGGCCCGGAGCATCAATCAATCAAATCAAACAATCAAGCAACTTTGTGTTCAAGAAGGAACTGCAGATGCTGGAAGATCGAAGGTACACAAATATGCTGGAGAAACTCAGCGGGTGCAGCACCATCTATGGAGCGAAGGATATAGGCGAAGTTTCGGGCCGAAACCCTTCTTCAGACTGATGGGGGGTGGGGGGGAGAAGGAAGAAAAAAGGGAGGAGTAGGTGCCCGAGGGCGGGGGGATGAGAGGAGACAGCTCGAGGGTTAAGGAAGGGGAGGAGACAGCAAGGCTAGCAAAATTGCGAGAATTCAACGTGCATGCCAACCGGACGTAAGCAACCAAGGCGGAAAATGAGGTGCTGTTCCTCCAATTTCCGGTGTTGCTCACTCTGGCAATGGAGGAGACCCAGGACAGAGAGGTCGGATTGGGAATGGGAGGGGGAGTTGAAGTGCTGAGCCACCAGGAGTTCAGGTAGGTTATTGCGGACTGAGCGGAGATGTTCGGCAAAACGATCGTCCAACCCCCGCTTAGTCTCACCGATGTAAATCAGCTGACATCTAGAGCAGCAGATGCAGTAGATGAGGTTGGAGGAGATACAGGTGAACCTTTGTCGCACCTGGAACGACTGCTTGGGTCCTTAAATGGAGTCGAAGGGGGAGGTGAAGGGACAGGTGTTGCATTTCTTGCGGTTGCAACGGAAATGCCCGGGGAGGGGGTGGTACGGGAGGGAAGGGAAGAATTGACAAGGGAGTTGCGGAGGCAGCGGTCTTTGCGGAAGGCAGACATGCGGATCTCCAATGTAACACCAACAGCTGCTTTTTGCAGACGTTTTCGGATGATACAGCTGTTGTCGGCCTCATTAACGGGGGTAATGAGGAGGAGTATGGAGACATAATAAGTAACTTTGTGGAGTGGAGTGCACACAATAACCTCCATCTTAACACCAAAAAAACAAAGGAGATAGTTGTGGACTTCAGGAGGGGGAGGAGGAGGACTCAAGCAACGCCGATCACCATTAAGGGCACTGAGGTGGAGGTGGTCGCTAACCACAGGCACCTTGGGGTGCAGCTTGACAGTGAGCTGAACTGGAAGTGTCATATGGAGGCGGTGTACAGGAAGGGACAAAGCCGACTGTATTTTTTAAGGAGGCTGAGGTCATTTAACATCTGCCAACCCCTACTGTGCAGTGTCTACCATTCAGTGGTGGCCAGTGCTCTGTTTTTTGCTGTGGCCTGTTGGGGAGATGGCGCCCGTATAGCGGATAAAAACAGACTGGACAAGCTAATCAGGAAGGCCGGCTCAGTGGTCGGGGCTGAGCAACGAACGGTCCAGCAGGTGGCAGAGGCCAGAACTCTGAACAAACTAGGTTCTATAATGACCAACCCCACTCACCCACTCCATGCCCTGAAGGTGATCAAGAGCAGCATCTTCAGTCAGAGGATGATTGCACCAATGTGCAAAACTGAGAGACATAGGAAGTCCTGTTTACCAGCTGCTATAAGATTATATAATGCGCATAAATAACTGCACTTTTTTTTTAAATTAATTGTATTTTAACTTGTATTTTAACTTGTATTTTAACTTGTTAAGTATGGAAGCCATTTGAGGAAATGTGTGGTGTTATGTCTGTCTTGAAGCTGTCGTGGCACTGTAATTTCCTGAAAGGGATTATTAAAGGTATAATCTAATCTAATCTAATGAGGGGAGATGGGAAGACGTGGCGAGTGGTGGGGTCACGTTGGAGGTGGCGGAAATGACAGAGGATTATTTGTTGTATTTGCCGGCTGGTGGGGTGAAAGGTGAGGACCAGGGAGACTCTGCCCTTGTTGCGAGTGCGGGGATGGGGAGAGAGAGCAGTGTTGCGGGTGATGGATGAGACCCTGGTGCGACCCTCATCTATGGTGGCGGAGGGTAATCCCCGTTCCCTGAAGAGCGAGGATATTTCCGATGCCCTGGTGTGGAACGTCTCATCCTGGGAACAGATGCGGCGTAGGCGGATGAATTGGGAGTAGGGGATCGAGTCCTTACAGGAAGCAGGTTGGGAAGACGTGTAGTCCAGATAGCCATGTGAGTCAGTTGGTTTGTAGTGTATGTCGGTCAGAAGTCTGTCCCCTGCGATGGAGATGGTGAGGTCAAGGAATGGTAGTGAAGTGTCGGATTTAGTCCAGGTGTATTTTAGTGCTGGATGGAAGTTAGTGGTGAAGTGGATGAAGTCAGTCAGTTGTGTGTGGGTGCAGGAGGTGGCCCCAAAGCAGTCGTCAATGTAACGGAGGTAGAGGTCGGGGATGGGGCCCTGGTACGTATTGAACAAGGATTGTTCAACATACCCGACAAAGAGGCAGGTGTAGCTGGGGCCCATGCCTGTGCCCATAGCTACGCCTTGTGTTTGGAGGAAATGGGAGGAGTCAAACGTAAAGCTGTTGAGGGTGAGGACCAACTCCGCTAAGCGGAGGAGAGTGTCAGTGGCTGGGTATAGGTTGCTTCTCTGGTCGAGGAAGAACCGGAGGGCTTTGAGGCCATCCTGGTGGGGGATGGAGGTGTAGAGTGACTGGACATCCATGGTGAAGATGAGGATGTGAGGGCCTGGAGAATGGAATGCGTGGAGGCGGCGTAGAGTGTCTGAGGGTCTACCGGGAGAGCCGGGTTTGTGGATTTTGGGGAGAAGGTAAAAGCGGGCCGTGCGGGGCTGGGGAACGATGAGGTTGGAAGCTTGGTCGGGCAGGGCGTGGGAATTGATGAAGTCGATGATGGTGCTAGATATGGTGGCCTGGTGCTCGTCAGTGGGTCATAGTCCAAGGGTAAGTAGGAGGAGGTGTCCGATAGTTGGCGCGTGGCCTCAGCTTTGTAGAGATCGACGCGCCAGACTACCACGGCACCTCCCTTGTCGGCTGGTTTGATAACCCAATCTGGGTTGTTGCGGAGTGATTCAATGGCAGTACGTTCAGGGGGGGTGAGAAATTGGAGTGAGACAGGGTAGTGGAGAAGTTGAGGCGGTTGATGTCGCGGCGGCAGTTCTGGATAAAGAGTTCCAGAGCCGGGATGTTACGAGAGGGGTTCCACGAGGGGGGGGGGGTGCGTTGGACACGGGAAAGGGTCATCATTGGGGGGCGAGGACTCCTTCCCATGGAAGTGCGCGGTGAGGCGGAGGCGACGGTAGACGGAACTCATTGAGATGGGGACGGAGGGAGATAAAGGTATGACCTCTGCTGAGGACAGACCGTTCGGTGTGGGAGAGGGGGAGGTCGGAGGGGATGGTGAACACCCGGCCTATTGTGTGCTGTTTTGGCCTGTTGGCCTTCATAACAAGAGGAGTTGAGTATAGGAGCAAAGAGGTCCTTCTGCAGTTGTGTGCAGTTTTGGTCCCCAAATTTGAGGAAAGCCATTCTTGCTATTGATGGAGCCCAGCGTAGGTTCACCAGGTTAATTCCCGGGATGGCGGGACTGTCATATGCTGAGAGAATGGAGCGGCTGGGCTTGTACACTCTGGTGTTTAGAAGGATGAGAGGGAATCGCATTGAAACGTATAAGATTGTTAAGGGTTTGGACACGCTAGAGGCAGGAAACATGTTCCCGATGTTGGGGAAGTCCAGAACCAGGGGCCACAGTTTAAGAATAAGGGGTCGGCCATTTAGAACGAAGACGAGGAAACACTTTTTCGCACAGAGAGTTGTGAGTCTATGGAATTATCTGCCTTAGAGGGCGGTGGAGGCCGGTTCTCCGGATGCTTTCAAGAGAGTGCTAGTCAGGGCTATTAAAATAGCGTAGTCAGGGGATATGGGGAGAAGGCAGGAACGGGGTCCTGATAGGGGATGATCAGCCATGATCACATTGAATGGCGATGCTGGCTCGATGGGACGAATGGCCTCTACTTCTGCACCTGTTATCTATTGACTTCAGTAAGGCGTTCGATAAGGTGCAGCATGGTAGGCTGCTCAGGAATGTTGGAACGCATGGGATCCAAAGAGAGACAGCTGAATGGATAGTAAATTGGCTTCATGGAAGGAAGCAGAGAGTGATGGTGGAAGGTTGCTTCTCAGACTGGATGCCTGTGACTAGGGGTGTGCCTCAGGGTTCAGTGATGGGCCCGTTACTGTTTGTCATCTACATCAAAGATTTGGATGAGAACTTACAGAGCAAGATTAGCAAGTTTGTTGATGATACAAAAGTGAGTGGTTTTGCAGATAGTGAAGATGGTTGTGAAGGCCCGTACGAAGCTTTTCAAAAAGGGGGGTGGCATGACAGGATTACAAAAAACTCAATGTGAAATAATGAGCTCAGGGGTTTTAGATGACTTCTGGTGCATTCTGAGCCTTATTTAGGAGCATTTTTGCACCAAATGTATGACCAAATTTCAGAAATTTACAGGAATCTGAGAGGTAGCTTTTTCACACAAAGGGTGTGTGTAACGAGCTGCCACATGAGGTAGTTAAGGCTGGGACTATCCTAATGTTTAAGATACATTTGGACACGTACATGGATAGGACAGATTTAGATGGATGTGGGCCAAACGCGTGTGAATGGGACTAGTTTAGATGGGACATGTCGGTCGGTGTGGGCAAGTTGGGCTGAAGTGACTGTTTCCACACTGCATCATTCTATGACTAAAACGTGAAGAAGAAAAATGCATGTAGATAAGTAGAGCAGATTTGAAAGAGGAGTGAAATGTAAAGGCAGAGAAAGGTTTATGGGTGGAAGGAACATAGGAAAGGAGGGGGGAGAGTGAATGTTACCTAAACCATAGTGAGCTACTTTGTTACGGTGTTTGCCCTCTCGTGAAGCTGTTGCCGTCTGGCCCAGTCTGGTAAAATCCTGGATGGAGTGGATTTGGAGAGGATATTTCCACTAGTGGGAGACTCTCAGACCAGTGGCCACAGCTTCAGAATTAAAAGACATTCCTTTAGGAAGGAGATGAGCAGAAATTTCTTAAGTCAGAGGGTGAAGAACTGTGGAATTCATTGCCACTGCGAGCTGTGGAGGTCCAGTCAATGGACATTTTTCAGGAGGAGATTGATAGATTCTTGATTGATACGGGTGTCAGAGGAAATGAGGAGAAGGCAGGAGAATGTGTTTGAGTGGGAAAGATAGATAGAGTCTTAGAGTGATACAGTGTGTAAACAGGGCCTTCGGCCCAGCATGTCCCATCTGCACTAGTCCCACCTGCCCACGTTTGATCCATATGTCTCCGAACCTGTCCTATCCATGTACCTGTCCAACTGTTTCTTATATGTTGCGATAGTCCCAGCCTCAACTACCTCATCTGGTAGCTTGTTCCATACACCTACCACCCTTTGTGTGGAAAAACATACCCCACAGATTCCTATTAAATCTTTTGCCCTTCACCTTCAACCTATGTCCTCTGCTCCGCGATTCACTTATCTGGGCAAAAGACTCAACCATATCTATTCAAATCATGATTTTATACACCTCTATTAGATCATCCCTCATCCCTCATCCTCATCCTCATGTGCTCCATGAAATAGAGTCCCAGCCTACTCAATCTCTTCCTATAGCTCTGGCCCTGTAGTCCTGGCAACATCCTCGTAAATCTTCACTGTACCCTTTCCAGTTTGATGACATCGTTTCTATAACATGGTGCCCAGAACTGAATACAATACTCTGAATGCAGCCTCACCAACTTTTTATGCAACTGCAACATGACCTCCCAACTTCAATACTCAGCCTGACCCGCTGAGTTACTCCAGCACTCTGTGAAACGTCACAGAACTGGGCAAGATTAGCAGGTTTGCTGATGATACAGAAGTGAGTGGTTTTGCAGATAGTGAAGATGGTTGTGAAAGATTGCAGCAGGATCTGGATCAATTAGCCAGGTGGGCAGAGGAATGGTTGATGGTTGCATGGTTCCTTGAAGGTCGTGTCGCAGGTATAGCAAGTAGTCAAAATGTATTTTGGCACTTTGGCCTTCATCAGTCAGAGTATTGAGTATAGAAGTTGTGAGGTCATGTTGCAGTTGTATAAGATGTTGGTGAGACCGTATTTAGAATATTGTGTTCAGTTCTGGGCACCATGTTATAGGAAAGATGTCAAACTGACAATAGTACAGAGATCCCCATCCGGGATCAGTCCAATCAGGGTTGTTTCATCCGCAAACTTGAGAAGCTTGACAGAGGTGTCAGTGGAGGTGCAGTCATTGGTGTGGCGAGAGTAAAGGAGAGGGGGAGAGTACGCATCTTGCGGTGCTCCTATTCTGAGCGTTTGCGGGTCCGAGATATGCTTTCCCGTCTCACATGCTGCTCCCTGTCTGTCAGAAAGCTGGTGATCCACCGACAGAGGGGTTCAGGCACAGTCAACTCAGAAAGTTTGGAGCGTAGTAGCTCTGGCACTATGGTGTTGAATGCAGAGCTTAAATCAACAAACAAAATCCTCGCTTATGTCCCCTGTAGGTCTAGGTGCTGGAGGATGAAGTGTAGCCCAGATTGACTGCATCATCCACAGATCTATTGGCCCAATATGAAAAATGCAGAGAGTCCAGCAGAGGGATTGTGATATTTTTCAGCTTGGCCAGCACAAGCCTTTTAACGGTCTCCATGACTAAATAGGTCAGTGAGACAGACCTGTAGTCATTACGACCAGTAATCCTTACCTTTTTGGGTACAGGGACATTAGTGGAGACTTTGAAGGAGGCAGGGACAGTGCATATTTGCAGGGACTGGTTAAAATGAGTAATTGGGTGTGAAGTGTTGGTGGGGGCGGGAAAGGGTCCACACTTTTCATAACTGAAGTCTTGCCTTAAGTAGGTGTGAGGTGGTGAATGGGAAAGAAAGGGTGCAGGGTCAATCCTTTGCAGACTGGGGTCTGGCTGTGTTTGTTGGGGAGGGGATTTCAGGGTTACGTTTCTGATTTGTAAACCTGCAGTAAAACGTATTCGTCAGCTGACAATTGTCCAAAGACCGGGCGGCTTTCCTCTTATAGCTGGTGATTTCTTGCATGCCCTTCCAAACTGAAGAAGAGTCATTAGCTGAGTACTGGCTCCTCAACTTCTCTGAGTACCTTTCCTTGGCAGGACACATTCTCAAGGGAGAAGATGAACAGCCGGAAGTGACTGGTTAAATTTGGACATATGACATTTTTAAGAAAATGAGCGAGGTCTTGCAGTGAATATAGGGAGCTAGCAAGTTCTCGGGGGTAATAATCTCCGGTTTGCTCCTGGATCCGCATGCTGGTGGAAGTAAGAATAGGAGATAGACCAGATGAACGCATGGCCAAGGGACTGGTGCAGGGGGAAGGTATTCAGATGTTTGTCCAATGGGATTTTTCTGAGGCAGATGTGGTCCGTACACGGGAGGTGGATTGCAGCAGAAGTGACGATTGCACCTCTGTCCCAGAAGTGGCCAAACAGATCATTCTGGGACAGAGGTGATATGTACAAGTGGGATGGGTTGTAGAAGAGCTGGGGGGGGGGGGGGGGGGGGGTGAACCAGCAGGTTTATAAATGCTGTTTGAGATGGGTTAAATTAGTTTGTCAGATCCCATACAGGAATGAGGCATGGGAGAGGATGGAAGTCGATACGGTAGACGATGAAATAATTTTCAGGGCACAGGGTAGGTAGGAACATGGCAGAGAGGGAAGACGGAGTTGGATTAAATTATATGTATTTCAGTGCAAGAAGCTGGGCAGATAAGTGGGGGGGGGGGAGCAAAGGACGTGGATATGTACGGATGCTATAACCCTAACGAAAACCTGTCAAGGAGAGGGACATGGCTAAATTCTTAATGTTCTAGGGTACATGTGCGACAGGCGAAATATTGATAGGGGTAACATTTGGCGACGGATTTGGTTCGTTAATTAAAGAGAATGTCCGAGATGACATTAGTGATGGTTCGTCAGCCCGGCTATGTATGTGGATTTGAAACATAAAAAGTTGGTAATCACCTTGTTGGGAGCGCTATTTATTCCACGAATAGATAACTTAAAGATAAATAAGAAGAACAAATATGCTGAGAGATTGCATTTGGCTACTAGACTAATGAAATTGCCATAATGGGGGATTTGTACTGCGATTATTATAGTACCAAGGGATTTGGCGGGTAGGAATTTGTCAAATGTATTCAGGAAAGTTTATAAAGCCAACATGTGAAAGCCCCAACAAGGAAGTGGACAGAGCGTGACGTACTCTAAGGCAGATGGGATGGGCAAGCGTCTAGAATGGAGGAAGGCAAGGATGTTGGCACCAACGACGACAGGTCTGCAATCTTTCAAATTGTTATGTAATAGCATAGTGTGGGCCGGCAATTTCTACCAACTTTACGCGACCATTCTGGAAATTACAAACGCTGATTGGAGTAGGATGATTGCGGACAAAGTGGTGTACGGAAAGCAGGATACTTTTAAAAGAGTGGCTGTGAGAATCCAATACATGCATGTTCATGTTAGAGTTAAGGGCCAAACGGTAAGGAAGCGAGCCATGGTGACGAAATAATTGAGGGTGTGATCACTCTCACCATCGACGGCACCACTGTCTCCCCATCTCCCCAGGCCCGCAACCTTGGCGTGATCTTTGAGTCCACCCTCTCCCTTGAGCCTCACATCCGCCATGTCATTAAAACCTCCTTCTTTCACCTCCGCAACATCGCCAAACTCAGACCCTCTCTCACACCTCCCGCTGCTGAAAGATTCATCCATGCCTTCATCTCCTCCCGACTGGACTACTGCAACTCACTTCTCCTTGGCATCAGCTCCACCTACATCAACCGAATCCAACTGGTCCAGAATGCAGCCGCCCGACTCATCACCCACACCAAATCCTGGCATCACATCACTCCAGTCCTCAAACAACTTCACTGGCTTCCCTCTCCCAGTGGATCACCTACACAATCCTGGTCCTCACCTACAAAGCCCTCCACCATCTGCCCCCCCCCCCCCCCCCCCGCCCATATCTCACTGACCTCCTCTCCCCCTACCAACCCTCACGGTCCCTCAGATCCACATCAGCCGGTCTCCTCTCCATCTACAAGTCCAACCTCCGCAGTTTTGGGGACAGAGCCTTCTCCAGGGCAGCTCTCAGGCTCTGGAACTCCCTCCGCCAACTGATCCGCAATTCTGTGTCCCTCACCATCTTCCAGTCCCGCATCAAGACCCATCTCTTCACCTCTGCCTATCCTTAGCCCCACGTCCCCCTCCCTTTTCATCTGTGCTTGAATGGCCTCATACTGTGTTTTGGACTGAATTCTGTCTTTAATTTGTGTACTAGTCATGTCTCTACTATTTATTTCATTCCCTTACATGTTTTTCCTCTACTTGCTAAATTTTTGTAAGATGTCATTGAGACTCTTGAAAGGCGCCCATAAATAAAATGTATTATTATTATTATTTGTAAAAAAGGAGACATTGCTTGCTAATGGCCTCTGGGAGCAAGTGTGGAGAATCTGTGGATTTCTCTGTCTCAGAAGGCAGTGGAGTCCAATTCTCTGAATGCTTTCAAGAGAGTGTTAGATAGAGCTCATAAAGATTGCGGAATCGGGATATGGCGAGAAGACAGGGAATGGATAATGATTGTGGATGATCAACCATGATCACATTGAATGGCGGTGCTGGATCGAAGGGCCGAATAGCCTACTCCTGTACCGATTGTCCGTTGTCTATCCTTGGAAGAGTGGAAAGGAGGTGAAGGTGTCGTTACACGTACATGGGTGCTGAAAAATGGTTTAGGCACATTGGCTATCAGAGGATAGAGGATAGAAGTTGGGAGATCGTGGCAATGAAACAAGATGTTGTTGAGGCTTCATTTAGAGCATTTTATTCATTTATGGGCACCATGCTTTAGGATTACTAGACTAAGTGGGACCCGTGTTGTTCCAGCATCACACGGGAGGGCTGGTCACCAACGCAATATTCCACCTCTCCACCAATTCCAATACTGCTCACCAGTGGGGGGAGGGGGGGACTGTCTGTTGCGCTCGTATGGGTGTTGCGGGCCGAAGGTACTGGTTTCCAGAGGGCTAGTATAGACATTGTGGGCCGTATGGATGCTTGGGCAGGCATCCAACTGTTGGAACGATTTAAAAAGCCAAGGCGAGGCAAACAATTGGGCTGCAGACACCCGACAACCAAAATTCACTTTGTGAACTCAAACTTGTTAAAAAAAGAAGGTGAGGCAAACAATTCGACTGCAGCCACCAGACAACCAAAATTCATTTTGTGAACACAAACTTGTTTAAAAAAAAGGCGAGGTAAACAATTGGGCTGCAGACACCCGACCACCAAAATTCATTTTGTGAACATAAACGTTTTTTAAAAGGGCTGCAGCCGCTTTACAGCCGTATCGAGGGGACTCACCGTGGAGTAGTCGTGCGTTCAGTGTTATTCGCAGCTCAGTCTCTGCCAGACCCTCTTGCTTCCAGTGTCTGGCAGAGGCTGAGTGAGGCACGACACTTCCTGGTTTTATAGTCCCTCCCCCTGCCGCCAGCGGGGGCAGCAGAGAAAATGGGGAATTTTGTAAAAACTTTAATATCTCTCTCATTTTTTTATCGACGGAAACAATCCTCCGCACTCATACGGCGGTGCGGGGCTCTGAGCGGGGTGGCCAAAAATGACGGCTGTAGGTGGCGACGTTCTATCGGATTTCGCAGCACAGTGGGCCAAAAGCGGTCAAGATCAGAGATTTAGTAATATAGATATTGTTAAATTTGAAATGTTCCAGTGATGATTTACAAGGATTTTTCCAGGATTCAAGTGTATGAGCTATCGGGAGAGGAAGTGCAGGATAGGACTTTATTCTCTGGAGGCAGGAGGATGAGGGGTGATCTTAAGCAGTTGTATAAAATCATGAGAGAAATGGATCGTGCCTTCCCATAAACCGTATAATATTACAATGGGATGTGCAGGAAGGAAATGCAGATGCTGGTTTAAACCGAAGATACACACAAAAAGCTGGTGCAACTCAGCGGAACATGCACCATCCATGGAGAGAAGGAATGGGTGCCGTTTCGGGTCGAGACCATTCTTCAGATTGGTTAGGGATAAGGGAAAGGAGAGATATGGGTGATTACGTCGAGAGAGATAAAAACAATGAATGCAAGATAAGCAAAAAAGTAACGATGATATAGGAAACAGGCCATTGCTTGCTGTGTGAAGCAAGTGCGACTTGGGTGGATGATGGATGGATAGAGAAGGAATGCCGGGGTTACTTGAAGATGGAGAAATTAATATTCTAACCACTGGGTTACAAGCTGCCCACGAGAAATAGATGAGGCCCTCACTTGTGTCTACTCGGTACCCCGCAACTCCGCCCTTGCTGCCCCTTTAACTGGATCACAACACAAGTCACATCTTCCCATCTCCATCTCTTTCAGCCTTCCGCAGAGGCCGTTCCCTCCGCAACTTACGAGCTAACTCGTCCCTTCCCACTCAAACACCCCCTCCCCTGGTACCTTCCGCTGCAACCACAGAGAATGCAACACCTGTTCCTATACCTCCTCCCTCGACCGTGTTCGTGAACAGCAGAGACAGGATGTTTAGGCGCTAAAAATCTCTGAAATAGGCAGGCAAAAATGCATAATAAAATTACAAAAATGCACGAAAAAGGCATTTATTGACCAAAAAGACATAAAAAAGGCAATTATTTCCACGACCAAAATATGGTTAAAATGATAATGTAATGGTATACTACATTAAATGACCAAAGTTGCCTGGTTGCACATAACTACGAGCATTTTTATCAAATTATCTGGTGTTAAACTAGGCCGTCTTCAGACAGAATATGCTTCAGTTGTGAAACACTTATTTCTACCCCAGCTAAGGTCACTGGTACATACCTGAAACAAGCTACAAACTCTACATTCATGTTGATATCTTGTACATTACAACTACTTTTGAAAACTTTAGCTGTTTTGTATTTCTTCAAGATCTGTGTTAGCTAAAATCACTCTCTCACATTTTCCTTGTATGTCTTTACCTACATCGCCAGGAACTGAGCAATAGTTGTGCTCTTTGATTTCTCCAATACTTCCGATGTCAAGAAACACTCCTTTGATGGTCGATCTGCCTCCAGTGTAGCGATGACCACATTGGCAACGTATCTCCCCACAGCATAGGTTGTCTCGTCCATTGAGATCCATATTTTGTTGTGTGCAACTTCGTGTTTCATTTTCTGAACAACAATGTGGAAGTATCTGTCAACATATTTTTTCCGTAATGATGAATCGCTAGGTATATGTTCCTCTGTGTATTTCTCTAAACAACCTCTGAGAGATTTGTTTTCCAATTTCCACAGTGGAATGCCAGCATCAATGAATGCTTGGCCCAGATCACTCGAAAACTCAGCGTTGCGACTGGAGCCAACAGTAAATGTTGTGAGGAGTCAAGCATGCGTATTTCCTACATTCAGTTTCTCTGCCGCCGACTTGTGTTTAGCTGTCTGTACATACTGGGAGACAAAATATGTTTTCTCATGATTCATTGCTTTCTCACATGCTTTGCAAAACAGCACACAGTTGTCTGTAGAAAATATATCACTCCCGAACACTCTCACCAAATCGTACCGTTTTTTACAAGGCGTTGATTAGACTTTTGGCATATTGACGCTTGCAGGGGTGGATCCTACAGGAACGGGGTTGCAGACCTCTACAGGCAAGCCAACTATAAGCTGAGAAAAGGAATCAGAGCTGCCAAGGAAAGATACTCTGAGAAGTTGAGGAGCAAGTTCTCAGCAAATAACTCTTGTTCAGTGTGGAATGGCTTGCAAGAATTCACAAGCTACAAGAGGAAATTCCCCCGCTCCTTGGACAATCGTCAGCTGACCAACGACCTGAACGAGTTCTACTGCAGGTGCGATCAACAGAAACTTAATCCTGATCCTGATATCCCCCACACCCCATCCCCAACCAACACTTCACACTCATAGCTTGACTCCAGTTTGAAAAGACTAGATCCTTCCCCACCTACTCTTCCCTAATTACCACTTCACACCTACTTAAGTGAAGGGGGTCAAGGAAAGAGCGTTCACGTCGCGACCCTGTTTCAACCAATCTTTCCACCACCACGCACAAGAAGCACAAGAAGCGCAAGACAGACACCATTGTGCAGATGTCGAGAAGTGTGTTCAGCTCTGGCTGAACAACTTCTAATCTTGTGTGTGGACTCGATAAGAAGAAGACCTACTTAAAGCATGACTCCAATCTGCAAAGACTGGACCCTTTCCCACGCACCCCTCTTCATTTACCACTTCACACCCGGGTGCTGTCTGCACTGAGTTTGTACGTTGACCTGCGTCGGTTTTCTCTGAGATCAGTTTCCTCCCACGCTCCAAAGACGTACAGATGTGTAGGTTAATTGGCTTGGTGTAAATGTAAAATTGTCCCCAGTGTGTGTAGGATAGTGTTAATATGCAGCGATCACTGGTCGGCGCCGGCATCTTTTGGCTGTGACTTTACACCAATCATTGTAATGTGGTGTTATTTGTGGGTATTTTAATAACGTTTTATCCCTTCCCATATATCTCATAAATTGTTGTTGCTTCCTGTATGAATTAATTATAGAGGATAGAAGTTGGGAGATCGTGGCAGTGAAACAAGATGTTGTTGAGGCTTCATTTAGAGCATTTTATTCATTTCTGGGCACCATGTTTTAGGATTATTGGACTAAGTGGGACCCGTTGTGTCCCAGCATCACACGGGAGGGCTGGTCACCAACGCAATATTCCACCTCTCCACCAATTCCAATACTGCTCACCAGTGGGGGGAGGGGGCTGTCTGTTGCGCTAGTATGGGTGTTGCGGGCCGAAGGTACTGGTTTCCAGATGGCTAGTATAGACATTGTGGGCCGTATGGATGCTTCGGCAGGCATCCAACTGTTGGAACGATTTAAAAAGCCAAAGCGAGGCAAACAATTGGGCTGCAGACACCCGACAACCAAAATTCACTTTGTGAACACAAACTTGTTTAAAAAAGAAGGAAAGGCAAACAATTGGGCTTCAGCCACCCGACAACCAGAATTCATTTTGTGAACACAAACTTGTTTAAAAAAAGTGTAGGCAAACAATTGCGCTGCAGACACCCGACCACCAAAATTCATTTTGTGAACATAAACGTTTTTAAAAAGGGCTGCAGCCGCTTTACAGCCGTATCGAGGGGGCTCACCGTGGAGTAGACGTGCGTTCAGTGTTATTCGCAGCTCAGTCTCTGCCAGAGCATCTTGCTTCCTGTGTCTGGCAGAGACTGAGTGAGGCACGACGCTTCCTGGTTTTAAAGTCCCTCCCCCTGCCGCCAGCGGGGGCTGCAGAGAAAATGGGGAATTTTGTAAAAACTTTAATATCTCTCTCATTTTTTATCGACGGAAACAATCCTCCGCACTCATACGGCGGAGGGGGCTCTGTGCTAGGTGACCAAAAATGACGGCTGTAGGTGGCGGCGTTCTATCGGAAATCGCAGCACAGTGGGCCAAAAGCGGTCAAGATCAGAGATTTAGTCATATAGATATTGTTAAATTTGAAATGTTCCAGTGATTATTTACAATGATTTTGCCAGGATTCAAGTGTATGAGCTATCGGGAGAGGGAGTGCAGGATGGAACTGTATTCTCTGGAGGCAGGAGGATGAGGGGTGATCTTAAACAGTTGTATAAAATCATGAGATAAATGGATCGTAACTTCCCATAAACCGTATAATATTACAATGGGATGTGCAGGAAGGAAATGCGGATGCTGGATTAAACCGAAGATACACATAAAAAGCTGGTGTAACTCAGCGGAACATGCACCTTCCATGGAGAGAAGGAATGGGTACCGTTTCGGGTCGAGACCCTTCTTCAGATTGGTTAGGGATAAGGGAAACGAGAGATATGGGTGATTACGTCGAGAGAGATAAAGAACAATGATTGCAAGATAAGCAAAAAAGTAACGATGATATAGGAAACAGGCCATTGCTTGCTGTATGAAGCAAGTGCGACTTGGGTGGATGATGGATGGATAGAGAAGGAATGCCGGGGTTACTTGAAGTTAGATAAATTGATATTCTAACCACTGGGTTACAAGCTGCCCACGAGAAATAGATGAGGCCCTCACTTGTGTCTACTCGGTACCCCGCAACTCCGCCCTTGCTGCCCCTTTAACTGGATCACAACACAAGTCACATCTTCCCATCTCCACCTCTTTCAGCCTTCCGCAGAGGCCGGTCCCTCCGCAACCAACGAGCTAACTCGTCCCTTCCCACACAAACACCCCCTCCCCTGGTACCTTCCGCTGCAACCACAGAGAATGCAACACCTGTTCCTATACCTCCTCCCTCGACCGTGTTCGTGAACAGTAGAGCCAGGATGTTTAGGCGCTAAAAATCTCTGAAATAGGCAGGCAAAAAGGCATAATAAAATTACAAAAATGCACGAAAAAGGCATTTATTGACCAAAAATACATAAAAAAGGCAATTATTTCCACGACCAAAATATGGTTAAAATTATAATGTAATGGTATACTACATTAAATGACCAAAGTTGCCTGGTTGCACATAACTACGAGCATTTTTATCAAATTATTTGGTGTTAAACTAAGCCGTCTTCAGACAGAATATGCTTCAGTTGTGAAACACTTATTTCTACCCCAGCTAAGGTCACTGGTACATACCTGAAACAAGCTACAAACTCTACATTCATGTTGATATCTTGTACATTACAACTACCTTTGAATACTTTAGCTGTTTTGTATTTCTTCAAGATCTTTGTTAGCTAAAATCACTCTCTCACATTTTCCTTCTATGTCTTTACCTACATCGCCAGGAACTGAGCAATAGTTGTGCTCTTTGATTTCTCCAATACTTCCGATGTCAAGAAACACTCCTTGGATGGTCGATCTGCCTCCAGTGTACCGATGACCACATTGGCAACGTAACTCCCCACAGCATCGGTTGTCTCGTCCATTGAGATCCATATTTTATTGTGTGCAACTTCGTCTTTAATTTTCTGCACTACAATGTGGAAGTATCTGTCAACATATTTTTTCCGTAATGATGACTCGCTAGGTATATGTTCCTCTGTGTATTTCTCTAAACAACCTCTGAGAGATTTGTTTTCCAAATTCCACAGTGGAATGCCAGCATCAATGAATGCTTGGCCCAGATCACTAGATAACTCAGCTTTGCGACTGGAACCAACAGTAAATGTTATGAGGAGTCAAGTTTGCGTATTTCCTACATTCAGTTTCCCTGCCGCCGACTTGTGTTTAGCTGTTTTATCCCTTCCCATATATCTCATACATTGTTGTTGCTTCCTGTATGAATTAATTTCCAAAGTACTTGTACTTGCTGGAGTTTAGCTCTCTGCTGAAGGCACCCTGCTGATCACTTGTGAACAGGTCCCAGAGTAACGTGTGTAGATTCATTAACATTAAAAATAAATTAAGATACGGAGGAGCAATTTAAAATTATATATGGTCAAGCGGCAATTAGTGCATTTACAGTTCATTCACCGCCGCAGTAAACCGATGCTGTCCCTGTCAGAATAATAAACAGCGACAGTCTTTTCAGGTTAGGCGGAGGTTCAATTACACCTATTCCAACCTCATGTGAACCTACTTGATTTCACAGTTGCTTCACGTTATAATTCTCCTGGCCATTCCCACACAGACCTTTCTGTCATTGGTCTCCTCCATTGTTAGAGTGAGGCTAAACGTAAATTGGAGGAATAGCATCTCATATTTTGCTTGGGCAGCTGACAGCTCAGTGGTATGAATATCGATGTATTAACCCAGTATCCCGTCATTCTCTTTCTCTCTATCCCTCTCCCAACCATGTCGCACTTACTTCACGTTTTCACCCAACAAACTGCTAACAATGGCCTATTTCCTTTATCATCGCTATGTTGTTGCATATATTTCATTCATTGTTCTTTATCTCTCTACATCGTCGTCTATATCTCTCGTTTCCCTTAGACCAAACCAGTTTGAAGACGGGTCGCGACCTGAAACATCACCGATTGCATATTTCCAAAGATGCTGCTGAGTTCCTCCCGCATTTTGTGTTTATGATCGGTTTAGTACGTCGGTCTGGTCTATCCACTATTTCCGTGGGGAAAAATATATATCTGAATCTCACATCAAACACATGGCACTAGTGTCTGTGGGATGGTGTATGTGTGTGCATGTGGTAGGTGTGAGGTTGTGTGTATGTGTGCGAGTGCGGCGTAGTGGGTGCGTGGGGTGGGGTGATGAGTATGTGGGGTGAAGTAAGTGTGTGAGGTGGGCTGGTGGCATGTGTGGGGTAGTGTATATGTGGTGTGGGTAGTGGTATGCCTGGGGTGGTGTGCGTGGTGTGGTAATTGTGTGCGGCCGAGTATGTGTGGGGTAGGTTAAGGGGTGGATTGTGGAGGGCGTGTGTGTGGCGTGGTGAGTGTGTGGGCGGTGGTATGTGTGGGGTGATGTGTGGGGTGGTGAGTGTGATGGATGGTGTGTGGGGCGGTGAATTTGTGATGTGGCAGTATATGTGGAGTGATGGTATGTTTGGGGTGGTGAGTGTGTGGAGCCGTGAATGTGTGGGATGGTGTGCGGGGCGGTGAATTTGTGGTGTGGTGGTATGTGTGGGGTGGTGGTTTCTGTGGGGTGGTGGCATGTGCGTGGTGGAATGGGTGTGAGGAATGGCGGTGGGCGTGTGGGTGATGTGTGTGGAGTGGGGTGGTCATTGTGTGGGGTGGTGAGTGTGTCAGGTGGTGAGTGTGTGGCGTGGTGACTATGTGGGGTGGAGTGCATGTGTGGAGTGGTGGTGGTCGTGTGGGTGATGTGTGTGGTGTGGGGTGGTCATTGTGTGGGGTGATGAGTGTGTCAGGTGGTGAGTGTTAGAGATGGTGAGTGTGTGGGGTGGGGCGGGTGTGCGGAGTGGTAATGGGCGTGTGGGTGATGTGTGGTGTGGGTGGTGGGTGTGTAGGGTGTGGTGTTGGGCAGTGTGGGATGGTGGGTGGGTGTGGTTAGCGGGAATCCAAGCTAATACTGTCAATACGATATCTGCATTGCCATCTTACTCTTCGTCCATAATTTCGGCTTCATAGTTTGTTTAGTTTAAGTTGTGTACGTTTCTCTTTCATTCTGTTAATTACACCATTGATTACATATCAATTACGTGATTGAATGTAATCTTGTTTAACTCAACGACCTATTCCAGTAATGTCTCAATATTTCTGATGATTCTGACAGTACAACGAAGATATATTTCCATTAGTAGTAGTATATCTTTATTGTCATTTTCCTGAGTACTCACATACCCAGAGGAAACAAAAAAACGTTGCTCAACCAGTGTCCATTCAGTGTGCAGTAAAAAATAAATAGAAATAAAAATACATATATCATGAACAAACTAAACACTCTACTCTCTACTAAACATCAACAGACGTTCCGATCGGCAGCGGCACTACAGTGGCTCTGCTGCAGTGTATCCAGGTTGGTGGTTGGTGCGCGATACTTTGGCAGGGGGAAAAGTCCGTTTATCAGGCATATAGCCTGCGGGAACAAGCTGAGGAGCATCCTGCTGGTTTTGCAGCTAATGCTCCTGTACACCTTCCCAGATGGCAGGATGGAGAATATGTGATGCGATGGGTGGTAGGGGTCTTTGATGATGGAGATGACTCTGCTGATACATCTCTTCCTGTATATGTCCAGCAGGAAATTATTACAAGTAATACAATAAAGACTCAACGTTAGCGGGTGGCGCCAGCAATAGCTGCCTCGCCAACAGTCTGTCTGTCTTTGTGTCTGTTTGGTATGTGTTAAATATATGTTTTTTTGCTGTTATTTAGCTTGTTTTGTGTGGGAGTTTGGGGGGGGGGACGGTATACGTTTTCTAATCTCTTACATCGACGGAGATGCGACTTTATCCGTATTACATCTCCGTCCGCACTGCCGTCTAACATCGTGGAATTGGCGGT